>NC_137003.1:12981953-13079453 GCF_032717465.1 Coenobita brevimanus
AATATAGTGCATAGGAGCAGGAGTAGAGTGCGATCAGAGCCCCAACTGAGTTGGCTCAGTGTCCGTAGGAGTTGAAGTCGTCGAAAGGCAGATGTTTTCACGGTAGCTATATGTGAAGACCAAGTCAACCGAGAGTCAAAAGACAAACCCAAGAATGTAGTAGTAGGATGATATGGAAGAAGGGTGTCATATAGATATAGTGATGGCTATGGAATAACACGCCGTCTGGAAAACATCATAGCTCGTGATTTAGATGGCGAAAAGCGGAATCCATGAGAAGTTGCCCAAGTCGACACAACACTCACAGCTGACTGCATACATTGACCGAGACGAGAAGGGTCAGCATCAGCAAGGTAAATTGCTAAATCATCTACATATAGGGAAGCATGGACTCTAGGAGGAAGAGAAGAGACAATACCATTTACTGCAACAGGGAACAAAGTCGTACTCAGAACACACCCCTGTGGAACGCCCTCCACCTGTGGAAAGGTGGCCGATAAACTGCCAGAAACACGCACCCGAAAGATTCGAGCTTTCAAAAAATTGTCGAGAAAAACACCCATATTACCAACTACTCCAAAATGGACTAAAGTACAGAGAATATGATGCTTCCACGAAGTGTCGTATGCTTTCTCAAGATCAAAAAAGACACCGAGAACTGATTGCGTACAACGAAAAGCCTGACGGATATAAGACTCTAGCTTCACTAAGGGATCTAAAGTACTGTGCCCCTTACGAAACCCATATTGAAAATCGGAAAGGAGATTCTTAGATTCTAAATACCACATCAAACGAGCATTGACCATCCGTTCCAGTAACTTACCAAAGCAGCTGACAAGAGCAATAGGTCTGTAATCTTGTGGAGAGTGACCGGTCCTACCAGGTTTTAAAAAGGGAAGCAAATATGCCATGCGCCAGGCGTCAGGGAACTCACAATCTGTCCAGATCGTATTATAAAGTGACAGGAGAAAGGATAATGCTGGTCGGGGTAGGTGTTTTATCATTTGGTAATGAATACCATCGGGGCGCTCACAAGTGTTGCCACAAGACTGGATCCCAGACAGAAGCTCGGACATAGAAAATGGGACATTATATGACTCCGCAGATGATAGAGTAAAACGCACTGGGGTACGTTCAACCTCGTGTTTATAGTGATGGAACTCCCGAGAGAGATGGACTCCCTTGCTGATCTCACTGAAATGGTCTCCCAGTATATTTGCAACCCTAGAAGAATCAGCAACAGACTCACCATCGACATGAAGTACTGGAGCTGGTGGGGGAGAGTATTTGCCTGAAATTTTGTGAATATGATTCCACAGGACAGTAACCGGCGTGGAAGACGTGACATTGGACACATAAGACGACCAATTTGCCTTTCTGGCAGCCTTTATTGTCCTACGCAAAATGGCACCAACCCGTTTAAATGCAAGGAAGGCAGATTGGCGGCCTGGAGTATGCATTCTTCGTCGGTACGTTCTCCATCTAGCCCTTTTGATCCAAAGGGCTCTAGTACAATCAGGGGACCACCATGGAACGCATTTGGACACAAAGGGGCATGTAGTCTGGGGAATGGATTCCAATGAGGCGGCCAGCACCACGTCAGTAAAATAGGCTACTATATCATTCACGCTTGGGGCGGAAGAGGGGACTAAAAGTGAGTGGAAAAATGAAGAGAACTCATCCCATTTCGCGCGGTCAAAATGCCAGTGCGGGGGACGAAGAACAGGTGAATAGGATGAACTAGTGAGTAAAATGGGAAAGTGATCGCTAACCAAACAGGTATCCAATACAGACCAGGTAAAATCTAAAGACAGAGATGGTGAGCAAAGAGAAATATCAAGACAAGAAAATAAATGAGTGCGAGGATCATGATGTGCAAATGAGCCAGAATTAAGAATGTGGAGATCGTGATTAGACAGAAAAAAATCAAGAAGGTGACCTCTAGTAGAAATGGCATTATCACCCCATAAGGGATGCCTGCAATTGAAGTCGCCCAGTAACAATATAGGCGGAGGCACAAGTGATAAAAGACGTGAAAGCTCGGGGAAATCTATGGGAAAGGAAGGTGACAAATAGAGTGAAATAATAGTAATCCAGCGATGGAAGAAAACCCTCACTATAGTGCACTTAAGTGACGAAGAAACTGAAGAAGGTTCATGGGGGACTGTACTGTGAATGAGGATCGATGATTCAGAAATCGAAGAAGGCGTACTAATGAAAACATAACTTGGGATTTGAGCAGGAGGGATGGAAAGACGGGTTTCTTGGAGACACACAACCAATGGGCAATACTTGGCAAGGAGGCATCTAAGTTCAAAGCAATTCATATTAAAACTTGGAATGTTCCACTGAAGTATGGAAGCCATAATACTAACAGACAAAATAAAATAAAATCCAATAAAACAAATATAAAAACACTAAAAAATAAAGGTAAAACCAAGGACATCAGAAACTAATTGTAGAACACAATAACCAGGGAGGGGCAATCACAATTCGCGACAGGATAGTATGGGGGAAGGAACAGAAGTGGGGGAAGGCAAAATGACTGGAGGAGCGTCATTGGGAACAATAGAAAGGGAGGGAGTTATCGACGGATTAGGGGAGGAAGGAACAGGAGTAGATGGTAGGGGATCTGGCACTGGATGTACCTCCACACATGTCTGCATGACCCGTGGAGAACACCCAGAAACAACTGGTGTTCAGGGGAGACACAAATTTTGAGTAGAACTTCTGACAGAAGATATCCCCATACTAGACTTGGTGGGTCGAGAAACACATGCAGGCGACGAACACTGCCGTTTCAGACTGTTTAGAGAGGTAGGTGTTGTTGTCCGGATAAAACCAGGTCGCAAGCGAAGGGCAAAGGACAAGGATGAGGTAGGATGAAAATGAAGGATTCGAGTAGTACCAAAACGGTGGTTAGAAGGCTGTTTACTGTAGTATGAAGCAGGGGAAGGGGGGACATGACGGGTAGGCGGAGAGATTGTTTCGGTGGAACAAACAAGGATCGACTGAACGTGGCAGGCTGAGCGTGAACTCCGTTGGTGGCCATAGGCAATTGGCCATCTGTAGACAAAATCGGTGAGGTAGAAGGTGGACAATTCTGGGCAACGGGTGAAGGGGTCGAGGGGAAGTTGTGGCGACAGAGGAAGTCAGTGCTGGTACATGTGAAGCTGTACTAGGAGCAGGGGTCGAGGAGCAGGTAGGGGTCCTGACCAACCAACGGATACGGCCTGCATACGTGGAACAATCATCAAATCCCATACTTCGGACAATCTGGCGGGCCTCCCTAAGTGACATTGGATCACGGGCACGAGTACGAGAAACCTCGCACTCAAATAGGTATGTGGGACAAGAACGTACGTAGGCGGGATGGCCACCTCCACCATTGGGACAACGACATGCAGCAGCAGGGCAGTCTGCTTCGGCATGATCAGGCTGAGCACACCTGGGGCAAACAGCCACGGAGCGACACCACTTACTGGGATGGCCATAGCGCCAACATGATCGGCACTGTCGAGGAGAATCGATATACTCTCTCACTGATAACTTAATGCCACCAATAATCACATAGTCAGGGAGAGATCGTGAATCAAACGTGACCTTAGCTATATTAACTGGACGTGTACGGTTTCCTCTCGGTGGAATGGTGTAACATAGGACAGACTGAACATCATGCCCCAACTCCTGAAGGGCGGCTTGGATATGTGACGAACAGTCAGAAAATTCCCTGTCACCTAATCGTACGTATGGGGGGACAGCGACAGTACCAACAACAGAATTTAGGCGTATATCCCTGGAAGCCGGAATGGGAGCACAAGTGTTATCTAATAAGATAGTCATGGCATCAGCCTGGGCTTTTTTCTGAACAGTAACTATACGAGACCCAGCACGTAGGGAACGAAATGTCACATCCTTCCAAACATGACGGAGTAAAAGTAGATGGAACTCCAAATCATCTGAGGCTAGAGGAGCATGAGGGGGAATGGTGAAATATTTGGTCCAGTTCTGGGGGTCAAATAACGATGAAAATGAATGACTGGTTTTAGATAAAATGGAAGGACGAATGCGTGAGGAAAAAACAGTAGCAGTGGACTTTGGGTGGTGGAGATTTGAAACAGAGGAGCTCGGTGTCGAGGCAGAGAAGGGTTCGTAAGGTTGTAGAGCGGCAATGTTGGAAGGGTTGGTTACAGGGGAGCAACTGAGACAGTGACGGCGGGTGTAGAATGGTAGTCGGTAGGCATAGTTGATGCAGTTGGTAAGTGTTCATCAAGAGAAGTGTCCATAAGCGGTTCAGAGGTCGTCAACGAATTAGGCATGAGAGGTAGTGGTATGGGGACCCTCCCGAAGCCCCTGCATTCTCTGCTTCGAATGCCAAAATGAGGCCTGACTAAGAAAGGCAGGCAGAGACGTATGCACCTCGCCAAGGCTCAGTGTGGACTAAGAGAGAGAGAGAGAGAGAGAGAGAGAGAGAGAGAGAGAGAGAGAGAGAGAGAGAGATGGGGGGGGGGGAAGCTGTACACCAACCTGTTAGGTAGTTGCGTTTGAAAGATAGAAAACATAATAATATTATAAATTTGTATTCCGTGGCCTAAAAGGGAGAGAGACGAGGATGAGGAGAGAGAAAGAAGTAGAGGAGAACTAAGAAAATAAGAGTTGAGGAGTCATAACACGAAATGCAGGGAAGAGAGAGAGAGAGAGAGAGAGAGAGAGAGAGAGAGAGAGAACCTACACAGTGGGTATATATATATATATATATATGGAGTCTCTGTAGTAGAGTGGTAGAGTGTGCGTTTCGTACACGGGTGAACCAGGGTTCGTGCCCCGCCAGGGTAATAAACTTTGGGAGTGTTCACCCGGCTACGTACTGCATTGGCAGACACAAGGGGTGCTGTGGTTGAACTAGTGTAGCTTACTCTAAAGTATGCTTGCACCCAGTCGGCTTGCGCGGGCCGATTACACTTGGTTCACAGACTACACACACATCCAAAGCCACTCCAACACTACAATTACACTTACAAGCACTTCTCAGCATACTGTACATACAATCTCTACCAGACAGCCTAAGCCACTTGGTAGAGATACATTGGCTGTATCGTCCCGACTTCGGTCGGGAAACGCCGGTCCTGCAGTGGATACTCAAACGGCTGATGACGATGATGATGATATATATATATATATATATATATATATATATATATATATATATATATATATATATATATATATATATATATATATATATAATCAATTGGGGGTGAGGGAATAGGTATTTTGGGGGTAAGAAGAAAACATAATTATCTCCCTGCAAAATCAGTGAACGAAAGTATTTGATCTCCCTATGGTTTTTAAGGCAATTTGCCGAGAAAAGTTTATGTATATAGTTCAGTTATATTCCATGTCGATTTTATAAACTAGCTGACATGACTTCAAAGTAGATAAAAATCTGGTACCCCAAACTTTGAAGTAACTTTCCCAAATTCTGATTTTTCGTACCCCATTTAGGTGCTGGAGCTTCATGAAACTGTCAGAGTAAATGCCGTAGAGTTGTTATGCTTGTGTACTGCCTTTTGGTTTCACTGCTCTGTCCATTATTATTACATTGGTTGTTTTTTTCTTACCCCAACGTTTTGCTAGAAGTCGAGGGAAGGAAAAACATATATTATTTTTTCTTACCCCATCTGTTACCTTTTGTTACCCCATATGCTGTCTTTTGTTACTCCTAAGTATTATTTTATATACCCCTTTGTATTTTTTAGTTTACCCCTTGGTATAACTTACATTACCCAAGTAACTCTGTTGTATATACCCCACAGGTGGTTGTTCCAAGCAGATGTAAGATACTGTTCAGATTATAGGAAGTTAAGACTTGTTTTTAAGTTACCGCTACCGAAGAAACATGCCACGACATTGCAAGAAGAAACTGAAACCCTGGAATGAAGAAACAGTTAAGCCTGCACTTCAAGAGGTAGGAAATGGAGCTTCTGTGCGCCCAACAGCCCACAAGTGCCATATGTCTGTTTCCATGCTTCATAATAGAACTCTCAGCATTGAGGAGAATTACCATGATGAACGGGGACGAAAGACTGCACTCACTGCTGAAACTGAAGAAAAAATAAAAGATGCCTTTTTGGGAATGGACGAGATGGGATTTGGACCAACAATGAATGAATTCAAAGAGATAATCCATGACTACTTTCTTGCAAATGGTATTTCGACACCATTTACTAATGACCGGCATGGATACGATTCGGCAGCAGGATTTATGAAGCGACACAAGCTTACACTAAAGAAAAGTGGTACCATGCAAATGTCACGGGAAAATATCACTTCGGATCCAACTGTGATTTATGTGTTTTATGAATTTTTCAAGAGGAAATAAACCGTCTTGGCATTAAGGACAGACCAGAATGTATCTGGAATTTAAATTAAAGAGGGTTTCCTCAAGACCCTTCAAAGTATAGAACTATTGGATCAAGTGGAAAGTAGATTATAAAAGTTGTTTGTGGTGCAAATAGAGAAAACGCAACAGTTTTGGCAGTGTGCACAGCAGATGGTAATGTTCTCCATTGTGTGATAATATTTAAAGGATAACACATGCAAGACATCTGGAGGGGAACAAATGCTGTACCTGGTATGCAGTATGCTGTTTCTGACAATGGGTGGATAACTACACCTATATTTGAGGATTTCTTCAAGGGTTTTGTTGAGAAGACCGGAGAAACCCGTCCTCTCCTTTTGATACTTGATGGCCACATCAGCCACCTTTCACTAACTGCAACTGAACTGACCAGAACAGAAAACATCTCAATCCTGAAGCTGTCAGCACATTGCACGGATGTTCTCCAACCAATGAATATCACTTGCTTTGCTCCTCTAAAGCAGTGCTATGAACAGGCTTTAAAGGATCATAATCATAGGACTGGTGTCCGGGAACCACTGAGAAAGTGTGGCTTTGTTAATTTGGTGACCTCAGTTTGGGAGAAAGGCCTTTCTCCACATAATATAAAGAAAGGGTTTGAAGCTACAGGTGTCTGTCCCTGTGACAAAACAAAATACAAAGTCACTCGCTTGAATCCTCTGAAGGTCAAGACTTACAAAGAATGGATCTTGCTAGTGATTAATGCTGAACTGTGTGATCTCGAATCCTGTCAGTGGAAATTTATTTTATATATAATCAAGGCCTTGACGCATTTCTTTCTTAGGAAAGTCATGGCTCGTATTACCTTTGTCGTGGGAGAGTTCGCAGCGCTTTTTCCCTAGCTAATTAACTTTTCATATTACGTTTTAATATCACCAGACAAGCTATTTATATGAGTCTAATATCGCCGTATGCTATTTATATCTTTCTATTATCGGAATAGATTGTATCAATAACAGACTAGGCGATATTACGGTACTAGAGACAAATAGCACAGTGCGAGGTGAGAAGAGAACTCCAAATTGAACGAGAATACGACTCAAATACCCCTTCCTACGACACATCCTTCTCCATCCTCTTGTATCACCTTACCACCCTTCTTCATTCTCACTCCCCTCCTCTTCTTCCTCTAACCATAGGCACTTCACTCATTCATTCCTCCCATGTCTGCTCCCTCCCTCCCTTAATTCCTCCTTTATTCTTTCGTTCTTTCCACTTGTCTTCATTCACACAGCTTCCAAGAACTTCAGAATCAAATTAGACTGAACAATTACATGAATAATACAACACACTATTTGTTCATTATATATATATATATATATATATATATATATATATATATATATATATATATATGACAACGTATAGCTAGTTGTGTGATGTAACTGTAGGAATGCACATTGTAACTGTTAGGAATTCTGTTGTGGCTAGATTAGAATATATGCAACACAGCTCAACCTTACTGCCTACCAGCTGTTGTCCCTCTCTCTCAGATGGAGCAGTTCAGATTCTTTGTAACCTGACCTGTATCACTCGGCTGAAACTCACTGGGATTTCTTCCGTGACCAGCACCTGTACCATTGATGAACACGTGTTACAGATAATTAACTCAGCTGGAGACTTAGTTATTATAAAAACGTTGAATCATATTAAAAAAAGTATCTTTACCAATTTTTATAAATTCTCTGCTTGAAGATGTGGACCAATAATCTACATTCCACTGTCTTGTCTCTTACAGTTTGAAGTTTTGTCGCCTTTAGTTCTGTATATGCCTCTTTTTTTTTTTTTTGTCTGGTGTTACCCGACTTCTAAACATACTGTGGTTACTTCATACATTCTTGAGTACAGAAAACACAGCATTCTTAAACTGTATGTGCTATACTCACAGGAGTAGACTGTAGCACCAGTCGAGCAGGGCAGTACTCCCAAGGTGGATGGAAAGCTGATGATAGGGAGAGCTGGACCTCCCGTTTCATCAGCTCTCGGGACTAGTTCCTGACCATCCCCCTTTGCTGAACTTTTTCAGTGTCTCAGTAACACAGAGAGTAGGCCAGCATGCTCTCCAATACAAATTTCTCTGTCAACACAAACTGCATGCAAAATACACACTACACTTCCTTTTCCAAAATTCAAACAAATTATGGCATCTCTAAACATAGCCTCGGATTCCAGGGGGGGTGGAACCATAAATGCCCCCACCATCAGCCCCTTTCCCGGTGACGACTCGAGGTGCCTGGAACCACTGCCTGACTCACTTCTTCATTTCTGCAACATTCGCAGCCTTTCTTCTAACTTTCACTCTGTTGAGCACCATCTCTCCTCCTCTAAACCTCACCTTCTTTTCCTAACTGAGACTCAGCTGTCTGAGGCAACTGACAGCAAATCCTTTTCTGTATCCTGCTACTTTCTCGATACTCATTTCAAAGCCAAAGGTGGCTGTTGTGTATATATACGCAACGACTTATCTTGTTCTTCTGAATTCTCTACACTCTGGCTTCGGTTTTCCTGTCATTCTCTGACTAAATATATCTGTGCTGTTTACTTATCCCCTACTTCTAGTGACTATCAAAAATTTTTGTGACTATCTTCTATGATGGAATACATTTTATCCATTTCTCACTTCTATGAAATCTCCATTCTAGGAGATTTCAATGTTTACCACCACCTTTGGCCTTCCTCTCCTTTCATTGATCCACGTGGTGAACAAGCTTACATCTTTTCTATTCTTAATGACCTAGAGCAGCTTGTACAGCACCCTACCCGTATCCCTGACCGCCTTGGAGAGAACTCCAACATGCCTGACCTCTTCCATACAACTAATCCTTCTGCTTACACTGTTAATCTTTCCTGTTGATTGGGCTCCTCCAATCACAACCATATTACCTTAACCTGTCCTATCACTGGTACGGCCCCTGGACCCTCCAAAGAAACGTCGACTGTGACACTTTGGAGCTGTAGATTGGGAGGCCCTCGGGTAGTACATCTTTGATTTTCCATGGAATGATTATTGCTTCCATGGCTGAGAGCCATCTGAGTGTGCCTTGCTCATTACAGAGGTTATTCTCTCAGGCATGGAAGCATACATTCCCTTCTCATATCCGTTCACTAATGCAAGAAAGCCTTAGTTTAATAGCGCTTGTTCTAATGCTGTCCGCAACAAGAAGTGGGCCTATAAAAGGTACCAGAGCCAACCCACCCCTGAATCACATCTTTTTTATGTTATTGCCCAGAATCGTGCTAAGTCTGTTCTTTGTTCTGCTAAAAATCATTTCATCCGTACTAAATGCTTTCAACTCTCCAACTCGAATTCTTCCTGCTCCTTCTGGCACCTTGCCAAAAACCTTTCTAACAACTTTACGTCATCATCCTTCCCTCCTCTTTTCTATTCTGATTGTTCTGTAGCTATTTCTTCTACTGATAAAGCAAATCTCTTTGCTCAGAGTTTCTCCTTCATTTCCACCTGAGACGATTCCGGTGCTGTTCCTCTGTCACTTCCCCCTTCTGATTTCCTCATGGCTGACATTAAAATTTCATCAGCTGATGTATTTTCTGCCATTACAGGCCTCAATACTAACAAGGCATATGGGCCTGATGGGGTCCCTCCTGTTGTCCTCATGAACTGTGCTACTGTGCATACACCCTGCCTAAGTAAAGTCTTTTGCCTTTGTCTATCAACTTGTACCTTTCCTTCTTGCTGGAAGTTTGCTCTTATTCAGCCAGTCCCAAAGAAGGGTGACCATTCCTAACCCTCTAACTATCGCTCAGTTGCTTTAGCATCCTGTATCTCAAAAGTTTTCGAGTCAATTCCTAATACAAAAATTTTAAAGCATCTTTCCTATCATCCTTCTTTCTGACTGTCAGTATGGGTTCCGTCATGGACACTCCGCTGGCGATCTCCTCACCTACCTTTCAGACTCCTGGTCATCCTCCTTTCGGGATTTGGCAAAAGCTTTGCCATTGCACTTGACATCTCAAAGGCTTTCGATTGAGTCTGGCATAAATCTTTAATTTCCAAGCTGCCCTCTTACGGTTTCTATCCATCTATCTGTGCCTTCACCTATAGCTTTCTTTCTGGCCGTTCTATAGCCTCTGTTGTAGATGGCCATCGTTCTCCTCCTAGATCTATCAACAGTGGTGTTCCTCAGGGCTCTGTCCCATCACCAACTCCCTTCCTCTTATTCATCAATGATCTTCTAAGCTATACATCTAACCCTATCCACTCGTACGCTGATGACTCCACCCTTCACCTTTCCATTCGGTTTCTGCAACGTCCATTTCAGCAGTGACTTCAACATACAAGGGATGAGGCTATGGCACACCTAATGTCTGATTTGGCTCGTATCTCTGAGTGGGGTAAAAATAATATGGTTGTTTTTAATGCATCAAAGACTCAGTTCTTACACCAATTAACCCGACAAACTCTTCCATGGGAGTACCCACTAATGTTTAATCATATTCAGCTTCATCCTGCATCATCCTTGAACTTGCTTGGGGTTTCATTCACTCGGTACTTGTCTTGGAAAGATCATGTGACAACTTTTGTATAATCTGTTTCTAAGAGAGTAGGTGTGCTAGGCCAACTCCATTCCTTCTTTACCCATGCATAGTTGTTGACTTTAAACATGGGTTTTATCTGCCCCTGTGTACAGTACAACTCTCATGTGTGGGAAGGCTCCCCACATACAGCTCTTCTCAATAGGGTGGAGTCAAAGGCTTTTTGTCTCATTAACTCTCCTCTTACTGGCTCTCTTCAACCTTTGTTTCTTCACCGCACTGTTGCATCTTTATCTTTTTTCAATCGCTACTTCAATGGTCACTGCTCCTCTGAACTGTCTGCTTGCATCCCTCCACCTCCACGACAGGCGCGTAGCACCTGTAAAGAAGCAAACTCTCATCCATTTTCTGTCCAACTCTCTAACGCAAGAGTTAACCGTTACTCCCAGTCCTTCATTTATGGAACAGATCAACTCTGGAACTGTTTCCCTTTGTCTGTAATTCCTGCTAGCTATGATCTCCATTCTTTCAAACGCAGTGTGCCCAGGCATCTCAAAATGATCGGATCTTATATTTCGCTCTCCCTTGTGTTTTGTTTTTCTCTTGGAAGGAACAGTATTTTGGGCTCGTGTCCTTTGGTTCCTTCTTCCTAGTATAATAAAGAAAAAAAATTAGGAAAATTAGTCCCCCTCCTCCTGTTTTTGCCTGCTTCATGATTTCATACTCTAGGTATACTGAGAAAAGTGTATTTCTTTTTGGTAGTACTGTGTTATATCTCAATTGCCTAAATGCCGAAAGCAGTCTTACCATCGTGTTTCTTTTGTACTTTTGTACTGTAGCCTATCATCATTATTATGTACAGCCAAGGAAAGTTCCTCCCTGTACACCTGCCTGCCAGTTCGGACCTTGATGCTTGAGACAACCACTAGTGAAGCAATAGCTAAACACTCAAATTTCTGGTACCACTGTGTGGGAGGGGAGAGGTTAAGAGAGGAGGAAGGCTGGGGGAGCTGACAGTTCTTACCCTCTTCCAACCCCATCCTTCTCACAGTTACCAGATAGATGAATGTTGGCTACTGCTTTGCTACCACTTGTCTCACATTTACTATATCGAAGTGGTGTGCGAATGTATAACGCGGAACTTTCCGCGGGTTACATGGGTTTTATGTTCATTGCTTCTGTGAGTATATCATAAAACATTTCTTTCACTGCATTCTCCTTATTTCATGTTGGAATATATGGCAACTTTGACTTATTCTTATCAATGTTATACACTAGCTAACCTGCTCTTTTAACATACATACACATTCATACATATGTATACACACATAATGTACATACATATATATACAAGGACACGATCACAATAACTGCGCAGATTTTATCAACCTTTTTAGAGAATGGAGGAACGGGGACGTAACCATGAGCACCAGCTGTTGCAGCTTTAAAAAGAGTGAGAATCTCTGCATAGCAATTGTGATCGTGTCCTTGTATGAATGTCTATATGTATGTATGTATGTGTGTGTAAGTTGAAATATGTACTGAAGAGCCTGTCTGATGTGGATTAAACCCTGTCTGATGTGGATTAAACTTGGTACATATATAGTGTACTGATATGAGTAGTAGTGACTATATGTTGACGGAGCTCGATCAGAAATCATGGTCACGTTTCAACGTCAAAGTTACGGGGTCACCATTATCTCATGAACGCCCGATCAGTATGGAATGAAACTCAGCACATAATAATTTGTATGTGGGTGGGAGGGTGCGGGGAAAAGAAGTGATTTTCTTCAGGTGCAGATCAATCAAGGGTCAAACTCACGAGGTCAGGGATAATGTTTAGGAGGGACTTTGCTGTGTTCTCTGAGCACTTGTGTTATTTGTTCATCATTAATCATACCTGCCGCGTACTTCATCAGAAGCTATAATGGACTCAATTTCTGACTGCGGATCCTGGTAATGGTGTCAGCATATTGATCCCTCATAATTTAACTGATCGATGGTGACACTGTGCTCTTTGCCTGAAGGTTTTCAGTACGTCATCTGCCACAGCGGGTTTCACATGTGTGAACAGCACCAAAATGTTCAAGGCTGGATTTGAGGCAACAGTTTGAATGAAGAGCTTAATCACGTGAAAAACATTATCTTTATTGTCTGAAGAAACTCTGCCAATAAAAACAGTAGCCATGAATAACAGGTGATCTGTGGGCAAAGTATGACAGCGATGGAACGAGAAGATTCGCTGATGCGGACCGTGAGGGTGGTGCTGTCTACGGTGAGAGTAATGGGCGGGTTCTCCTGCACTTGGGGTTCTAAGCCCCGCCCACCGACACAGAAGAGAGAGAACCGTGAGCTGGCCAACTGTGGCAAACTGTTCCCGAACTTGAGACAACATCGAGGCTGGATGGTCTGGGGTGTCATCATGAGCCTCCTCCACCCTACTATGGTTGGCATTCATGTGTTTTCATTCTTTAACTCAGACCTGGACAGTGAGGGTTTCGATACCCAGTTCATCGCGTCTCATATTTATCATTTAGCATTCGTGTGTTTTCATTAATTATTTCAGACACCTTGTCTATTGCGGTTCGTATTTATAAAGTAATTTCACATGAGGAAGGCTAACTGTTGTCCTTTTGTGTGATCAAAAAGAATGGCAAGCTGCAGCATGTGGTGGGACAAATGGATTAAGCCACTCCATGTAGTCCCCTGCCCTTTAGGTCACCCCTGCGGGACTTCATTGTGGTCTTTCTCACGCTCACATCCTTTACTTCAGTTTGTTTTCATAAGTGGTACAGAGCACCACCTTCCTGATTAAAGAAAGGGAAGTACTGCAGAGCAGCACCATCGCCTTCATGTTCCCTGTTTTTATTATCATCATCTCACTTCCAAGGTACGTCTTAGCTACCATCTACTGCATCTTGCTCCACCTCTTGTCTAGTTGGGTGGCAGCCCTCCTCCATCAGCAAACTGAAACCACCAAACAGTTATCCAGAGGAGATACTCAGCCAGCTGATGGCATCTATAGCACTGGTAGACATATTGATGGCGACATTTCCAGTCCTGGGATGAGGGCTGTAGCTTGGAAAGACAAAGTATAGGCTGTGAGCGAACTTCAGCGGCGGGTGATGACGCTGAGGAAGATACAGACAGTCTTCCACACCTGCTTGACGCCTTTCGTTTGCATCATTATGGTGACACGCCTTCCCCTTTGCGTTACTGCCACCTACCTTATCATTGCTCATGCGTCATCCACCGGCATCCTTGTGTACAGGTTGCTCAAGAGGGTTGACTCACTGGCTCTCCTCATTTCCCTTTGCTTGACTCCCAACCTACTGTAGTGCTGACCCAGGTGAGAGGCATCAAACTGTCCGTAAGCCCAAAGTATATATACACCTATATACTCACCTGATTTACTATTATAAGAAGTGCTGGAGAGGGACGCCTTCATGCTGTAGCATCCCGCATAAGTATTCATAGTTATAAAGCCGTCCCTCAACTCCCTCCCAGTCTTCGGAAATGGGGATGGTGGACTGCAGGAGAGTAACTTTAGCCTACATTCCTGGCAACAGCAACACTAATAACAACAACAACAACAACAACACGAACTAGGCCTACCAAAAGCAAAATGTTATGTTACAGCCTGTGGGGGTGGGGCTGAGAATTGTGCAGGCTTTAATGGGGTGCGAATGTGTGGGTCAATTCATCTGGCACTCTGTTGATGGTTCTTCTACTCTTTCCTTCACATCTCGAGATCATATAACCTACTCAGCTTTGTAGTGGAGTATAATGTTTGAATGATTTCCATGAATACTGACAAATAACTGTTTATATACCTGGTTAATGATTAATGCTGTATTATGTGACCCCGCATCCTGTGAGTGGAAATTTACTGTTTATACAAGGGCCTCGACGCATTTCATTTTTAACTTAGTAATGGCTCGTATTATCCTTGGGGTGGGAGTGTTCGCAACGCTTGTTTCCTAGCGATTTAACTTTCATATTACGTTTTAACATCATGAGATAAGCTATTTCTATACGTCTAATATCGCCGTAAGCTATTTATTTATATGTTATCGGGATAGATTGTATCAATAACAGACGAGGCGAAATTAGGGTTCAACAGACAAACAAATAGCACAGTGCGAGGTGATAAGAAAACTCCAAAGTGAACGAGAATACGACTCTATCAATCCTTTGTACGACATATCATTCTCTACCTTCATGTACCACCTCGCCACCTTACTTCACTCTCACTCTCCTCTTCTTTCTCCAACTTCAGTCACTTCACTCATTTACTCATCCCCTGGCTCTCTCCCTACTTCCCTCCCTCCTTTAATTTCTCCTGTTTTTTTACGTTTTTCCATTTGTTTTCATTTACACAGCTTCCAAGCACATATGAATTAAATTTGGTTGAATAATTATATGAAAAATGTAGCTCACTATTTCTTCATAAGATTATATATATATATATATATATATATATATATATATATATATATATATATATATATATATATATATCTCACTCACTCTCTCACTCTCTCTCTTTCTCTCTCTGTCTAATCTATCTGTTTATCTGTCTGTCTGTATATATATATATATATATATATATATATATATATATATATATATATATATATATATATCCGACTCTGGGCAAAGGCTTCAGGCCCTATTTCTCGGGGACAGTGACCTATCCCAAGGCCCACTAGTCCTCCTTCATCTCCACATGTCACCACTTCGGCGCTAACACTCACCGTCCATAGTGAATAATGCTAGGGCTGTGTGATACAGGACTGGTGTACTGGTATTAGTGGGGGTATATTTACATGTCGTCGAGTCTTCTGGTAGATCAGGAAAGTCTGCTTTTATGAAATTCAAATCCTTAAACTGTTTCCTGCCACAGCCGGGATTCGAACGTTGGACTGCAAGCAGCCTCTCTATTTTTTCAGCCACCGCCTCCCCCATCTACCTATCTATCTATATTATATACTATATATATATATATATATATATATATATATATATATATATATATATATGACAATGCATAGCTAGCTATATGATGCAGCTGTATGAATGCACTGTGCAGTGTTTAGGAATTTTGTTGTGGCTAGATCAGAATATTAGCAACACAGCAAAACCTGACCAGCTTGGTGTAATTGCCTCTCTCTAAGATGGAGCTGTTGAGATTCCTTGTAACCGGACCTGTATCACTACCGGCTCTGTGAATTAGGAAGTTCCACACTGAGTTTGCTTTCACGAGCTGCACCCGAAACATCTATGAACATCTATTACAGATAATTATCTGCACTGGAGATCTAGTTTTTGTTAAAAAGGTGAGTCATATTAAGAAATTATTTTAACCAATTTTTACAATTTCTCTGCTTGAATGTGTGAACTAATAATCTAAACTTCACTGCCATATGTCTGACACCTTGAAGTTTTGTCTTCTTTCGTTCTGTACATGCCTCTCACTTTTGATGTCTAGTTTTTCCCAATATCTAAACATACTATGGTTACTTCATACCTTCTTTAAAACAGAAAACACAGCATTCTTGAACTGCATGTGCTTCTCTAGGGAAAATGAACCCCCCTTCTCCTGTTTTTGCCTACTGCAACATATCATACTCTCGTTCTGTTGAAAAAAGGGATTTTATTATTGGTACTAATGTACTGTACCTCAATCTGCCTAAATGCCGAAAGCAGTCTTACCATCGTGTTTATTTACTTCTGTACCGTAGCCTACCATGAACGTTGTATGCATGGGTTTTATGTTCATTGCCTCTATATGTATTTCATAAAACTTTTCTCTCTCACTGCATTCTCCTTATTCCATGTTGGAGGATATGGCAAGTTTGGCTTATTCTCATCACTGGTATATACAACCAACCCTCCTCTTTTAACATACTTATACATTCATACATACATATATATACATATATACATAAATACATGGACACGATCACAGTAACTACTCAGAGATTCTCAACCTTTGTAGTGAATGGAGGAACGGGGGCGTGACCATGAGCACCAGCCGTTGAGGGGGTGTGACTCCAAAAAGGTTGAGAATCTCTGCATAGCTATTGTTATCATGTCCTTGTATGTATGTAAGAATGTGTATGTATGCTGAAATATGTCTTGATGACCTGTCTGATGTGGGTTACACTTGGCACATATATGGTGTACTGATATGAAAAGAAGTGATTAAATGGTGACGGAGCTCCATCAGAATTCAAGGTCACGGTTAACGTCACAGATAAGGGGTCGGCATTATCTCACGAACACCCGATAAGTATGGGATAAAATTTAGCACGTAAAAATTTGTGTGTGTGTGGGGGAGATGAGTGAGTCTCTTCAGGTGCAGATCAATCAAGGGACAATCTCACGAGGTCAGGGATAATGTTCAGGAGAGACTTCGCTGTATTCTCTGAGCACTTGTGTTATTTGTCCATCATTAATCATACCTGCCGTGTACTTCATCAGAAGCTATAATGGACTCAATTTCTGACTGCTGACGTCACTTTATTATGCATAGTCTGGATAATGGTGTCAAAATATTGATCCTTCATTTTGTTTACTTGATCTATGGTGACACTGTACTTTTTGCCCGAAGGTTTTCATTACGTCTTCTGCCACAGCGGGTTTTGCACATGTGTGAACAGCACCAAAATGTTCAAGGCTAGATTTGAGGCAACAGTTTGAATGAAGAGCTTAATCACGTGAAAAACATTATCTTTATTGTCTGAAGAAACTCTGCCAAATAAAAACAGAAGCAATCAATAAGAAGTGATCTGTTGGCCACGTATGATGGCGATGGAGCGAGAGGATTCCCTGACGCGGACTGTGAGGGTGGTGCTGTCTATGGCGAGAGTAATGGGAGGGTTCTCCTTCACTTGGGGTTCTAAGCCCCGTCCACCGACACAGAAGAGTGAGAATCGTAAGCTTGCCAACTGGTGGCAAACTGTTCCCAAACCTGAGACAACATCGAGGCTGAATGATCTGGTCTGTCATCATGATCCTCCTCCACTGTACGATGGACGTTGCTCATGTGTTTTCATTGTACTGTCACCTCTGCGATCCAGACTTTTACATGGTCAAAAGGGGCAGAAAACAAGTCATTATTGATGATCAATGTGTGCTGGAACGGTCGAGAACTCAGATTGATGTAGACTCTCTCCCATTAGCGGCCTCTTCGGTTGCGTTTATTACATTTCAAGTGGTCAAGTTAAGAGTGGTAGCATGCCAAATAACGGGGCCAGTCTCCAACTAGGCCAACCCAAGCCCAACCTTCGCAGTTTCCCAGAATGCTTCTAAGTTGCACATTAACAAACTACTAGGTAAGCTCTATACCACCAGTTCTCAAGGGTTATACAAACAATAAAATTCGAGTGGGAGGAAATGTGTATTAACAAGACCAAAAGGTAGAAATCTTCCCCAGTTACTTGCTTTACAGATTAAACCTGAATCAGTTGGCACATTGTTCGAAAAATATATCTCTATATGGTCCTAATATCAAATCCACAAAACTTAGCTCCTCTGTCCCGGTCCAATGTGTTTCTTCATAATCGTCCCTCTGAGCACAAATTTCACTGGTCCAGTCCTCTGCCACTCCCGACCTTAACTTCCACACTGGCCTTGACTCACACACTGGGACCTTGATCTCCAGACTTGAACTTTGACTCACTCACTGGTACGTAGACCTCCACACTTGGACTCCCTCACTGGTACCTAGACCTCCACACTTGGACTCCCTCACTGGTACTTAGACCTCCACACTTGGACCCGCTAGAAGTTAATATGAATAATGAATAACTGTTCTCCCCAATGCAAGTAATTCCTTCACATGATCAGGAAAGTCTCATAATAAAGAAACATGAGTTACAACACTCGGCATCTCAAGTAATAACAGAATAACACATGGCACTACAGACACACAGGTCTGCTCAAAATAATACTTATTGTAGGGATAACATGGAAGAAAAAGTACTATAACAAATACAGTAAGCATGAATAACTGTAACTCTAACCATGAAAATCATCACTGCATCAATATCATTGTGCCTCACAAAGTAACTATGTGAACATTTACTCATAACATAGCCCTAATAAGTACTGAATTGCAAAGTCATTTCAACACAATAATAAATAATTCACAGTCCCCGGGCACCTGATACTTGGCCTACAAAAATCACACATTTTTCTGAGGCTCAGACAGAACTAGCTAGCATTCTCTTGCTTCAGTTACACACTAAATAATAATATAAAGTACAGTACACAAAAATATGGGAAATACCTCACTATTCAGCTAAAAAATGTAGGGGAGGTGAGCAGGAACACAGGACTCGCTTCTCCAAAGGCTAAAGGCGTCACCGTTACACTTCCTGAGGAATGACAACACTTCGATTCTACCCCAAGTCTATTTCTCTATTTCGTCACTATTATCACTCGTGGAGTATCACTGTTTGTGCTTCAACATATCAGACATATCAAATACTTACAGAAATCCTTGGAGGGGGGGGGGAAGGATGACGACAGTACCGACCATCTGCCACCTATCACGGCTGGTGAGCGAGTGAGACACACCAAAACTGCGTGTTGCTAAAGGGGGAGGGGGGGATGACGATGTACGTAATTTAACATTTTTATTATTACAGACTCGTGATAGTCTCAATGTGATGTCTTTCCCCTTACAATCGATTACCTGAAAAAAATTACATTCTCTAGTTATAATAACTACTCAACAACACCTCTCTCTTTATACCCTTACATCGAAAAATAATAAAAATCATCGTGCTTTACATCACTGTGCACGCACACATTAGGCTGGATCATGTGACCAAAGGCACATGTTCCCATCTCACTCGAGATTTTATATTATAAAGAGACTTAATGCTAGTATATTACAGTAGGAATAAAAAAGTGACTTAGCAACTAGGTAACTTAATCTATGTTCTGGTAACGTCCACATGGTAACAACTATGTCCCGGCCACACTTTCTCACTAAACCAAACTTTTGGTCATATAAAATGAACTAGATACAACTCATTATCACTTCCGGGCACTACATCCACCCACGGTTAGGGAAGACCAAAAGTTCGGGCGACTGGACCTGAACTCCTCGGAAATACCCAGTACCCATACTTAACACACACGGTACGTAAGTTCACGTACTTGACTAGTCTCCCTCAGTACTGCTGCTGTAGGGTGTTTCACATGCTCCTTGCTTGTGAGGGGAAGCCAATCTACATGCCTCCAAAACATCAGCCAACCTGTCCTATACTGCGACTGTGGGATATTACATAAGCTCCATGCTCGAGAACAGTCGGCGGTTATCATGTCCACACAAAAAAAATCCTCTACCACGTGTAATTTTTCTCCTGCTACTCACTATATGCAACTGACAACATATGCCACTCACCAGGCATATTACTCACAAGAAGAATGTCCTGCTACAAGGAGAAACTTTGTGCTGAGTTAAGAGTAACACATGTCTCTCCACTGCATTCTGTCCAGAGAGACCGAGCGAAACCTACCTACCTCTCCTAGCATGCGAGAGCCCCATAGATCAACTTCTCCAAGCCCTATAGAGAAACTGGAAACTTCCCCTCTCTCTCTGAGCAATCCTATACTGCAGTTTGGGTATTACATACACTCAGAGCTCGAGGTTCTCAAAGCAAGTAGGAAACCTCCAGGTGGAGACCTTAAGGTAGAACTGCCCCTCACATGTACAGTTCCCTAACTCTGGGGAAAAAAAAAAAGTCCTAACTGCGAGATATCTCATTATCCCTAAACCTAACAATCTAACCTAAAGAAAAAAAGAATCGAGGTCAGGCAAGAACGACAGTCTATACACCAAGGTGCACTCGATTTGACAAACATGCAGCTTCCACGTCTCATCTCTCCAAAAGCTGGACATACCCTAAACAACTACTCAACCCTATTAATCAACCCAAAATTACATCATAGGTACTGGTAGAAAAGATAAATATGCAGGTACAGTCCAGAGAGACCTGGAAGGGCATACCTAACTCCATGTTCCCAGTCAGTTAAGGCAAGGACAAGACACGTACAGAGAAGAAAAAAAAATGAGTATATACAATATATACACCGTACACCCATCATCTACGAGTACTGCAACCTCTCAGGCGGTCTCTGGGATCTTACACTAGGCAGTATCTCTTCCTCTTCCTCACTGGTCAAAAACCTGTGATCCACCGTACTCAATAAGGCATCTCTTTCAACATATCTTTTGACCTTTTCAGCTGCCCTACTCAAGATGGTGCCATCAAACACATATTCTAACTTATAGGCTCTACCCTGATTGATAACTCTGACAATATTGTAAGGACCCTGCCATTTTCTATTTAGCTTTGATGCCGTACCAGGCATGCACTCTTCGACATAGCTCCAAACTAATTCACCTGCTTCCAGAGAGTCATTCCTACGTGCCTCATTTGCCCTGTTAAGGTATCCTGCTGTCATCCGACGTTGTGTCTCCTTGAGCATCTGTTTGACATCTATTTTCTCTATACAGTCTTCATCAGTAGGCAACTGCAAATCTCCTACTTCGCAATTTGGATGACGACCATAAAAAGCAAAGAATGGTGATGTACCTAGGGACGTATGCACTGCTTTGTTCAACGCTTTCTCAGTGTCGCATAGGTGCATGGGCCACGTATTTGGGTGTTCTTTGCTCAAGATTGCCAGTACCGTCTTTAAGGTCCTATGTGCTCTCTCAATAACTGAATTTCCTCGGGGATTGTAGGGCAGACAGAATCTTTGCTTAATCCCGGCTTACCTACAAAAATCTCTAAACTCTGCACTGGTGAATTCTCCTTCATTGTCCATGATGACTACCTGCGGCTTGCCATACCTACAGATGTCCTTCTTAAATTTTTCAGCTACGGCTTTGGTGGATTTTGTACGAAAGTGGTAGATATGTAGGTACCTAGAAAAATGGTCTATCACCGTGAGACACACCTGTGACCATTCCTACTATTATGCAGATCTATGAGATCTATCGCAACTCTCTGACCATTATCATCTACTGGTGGCAATTCCTTAAAATGGTGCACAATCTTCCCTTGACCCTTGAACTGCTGACGTGACTTGCATGATTTAACAAAAGGTCGCACATCAGTCAGTAGAGACGGCCAATAGAAAAACTGTCTTGCCTTGGCTACCGTCTTGCGTTCTCCTAGATGTGAAGGGTTATGAACAATTGAACAGGCAATAGCAACTAAAGACTTGGGTACTACCAGGCACAATCTCGTCTTTCCCATTTCATCTCTTCGGACATACAGAATCTCCTCATTCATTTCGAAAGCGTAAATGGGACGATTACCAGACAACTTCCTGGGTAACTGACCTCCATCTAAATACTGAATTACCTGCCTCCACCTTGGGTCTGCTCTCTGGGCTTCCTGGGCCTTGTCTACCGTAAGACCCAGCCACCGAAATTCTGCATTAGATTGGGTTATATCTAAGGTCTCCTCGATTGCTCCTACTGGTCTACTCAGAGCATCTGGGACATTATGATTCACACCCTTTTTATACTTTATCACAAAATTGTAGTCTCTCATCTCCAACAAATAATGCAACATACGTGGGCATTTAGTCTTTTTCTTAAAGATGGTTGTTAATGGTCTATGGTCAGTGACAATGGAAAATATATAAATAGTGACTGAAAAATCTACATGCACTCACTACTGCCATAGCTTCCTTGTCTGTTATAGAGTATCTTTTTTTCTGTCGGGGTAAGTTTCTTTGAAAAGTATCCAATAGGTCTCAGATCTTTCTCGCCCTCCAGCTGCATGAGAGCTGCGCCAATGTGCGAGTCGTTAGCATCTGTGTAACTCGAACGGTTTAGTTAAATCTGCCTTTACTAGTATTGGAGCTGACAGTAACTTTTGTTTAAGAACTAAGAATGCTTTCTCACACTCCTCTGACCATTCAAATTTTGCGTCCTTCCTAAGCAAATTAGTGAGAGGACTGGCAATGGCAGCAAAGTCAGGAATGTGTTTGTGATAGAAGTTACACATGCCCACAAAGTGTCTCACTTCCTTGGCCTTCGTTGGTCGTGTCATCTGTTCAATGGCTTCAAGATTCTTACTGTCAGGGCGTACTCCTTTCTCCGACGCTAGATGTCCCAAGAACTTAATTTCTCGCTTTATGAAAGAGCATTTGCTAACATTCAGCTTCATTCCAAACTCGGTTAATCTTCCAAAGGTAATCTTCAGTCGGTCTAGCATCTGATCGAAAGAGTCTGCCCAAATCACAACATCGTCTAGGTAGTTACGGCACCAACCTTCTCTAACTAAAGGGGCTAGCACTTGCTGCATTTTCCTCATGAAAATTGCTGGACTCACAGACAATGCAAAAGGTAAACGCTTGTATCTGAACAAATTAACTCCATCAGAAAAAATTGTCAAGTCTCGAGAGCTTTCATCCAACCAAACTTGGAGGTAGGCGTCTTTCATATCAAGAGTGCAGTAAAACTTTTTCCCAGCACTTTCCTCTACTAATTCATCTAACCGGGGTAGGGGTTGGATATCTATCTTGACCTTATTAAGAGACCGATAATCAATACACATCCTTTTACTGCCGTCCGGCTTGCTGACTAAGACCATGGGGGCTAAATATGCAGCATTCGATTCCTCAATCACATCCTTATCAATCATCTCATCGATCATCTCGGAAATTATCTTCCTTGCTTGCTCAGGATGCCGATACAAGCGCATACGCACGGGTTCAGAGTCAATGGTATTAATGTGAGTTTCGGGTACTTTAAGGGTGCCAATTTCCTTCGAACCAAGAATGAACAGTACATTATTATCCAATATCAACTCTCTCAATTTGTCCCTCTGTGACTGAGACAATTGTGTCCACTTCAACTCTCTGAGAATTGAATTAAGCGCAGCACGTCGGTCACTCCCATCCTGTGCCTCATCCATGTGTGGTAATAATGCATTATCGATCCGAACTACTGGTGCCACAAGGTCACCTTCTGCTTCACCTACTGGTTGCACTAATTCAGGTGGACTTCTGTCCTGTTCCTTGGGGCTAAGATAAGTAATATTTGACTCGTCAACAACATGGTACGTCCCCAACACTTGTCCTTGGTTTAGCTTCACTGGTCCCTTGGTTACATTGGCAATGGGTAAATAGCATGTCCCGTTCTCACTAACTTTCACGCAACAATTTGGTGCTAATGAAGCTTTACCCCTGGCCTTCTGAAATTTACTAACATGTAAGACATCTCCGGGTTTTCTGTCTTTCAACGCAATGGGTACTGACATCAATGTCTGTGCAGGTACCACAGTCCTACACTTCACTTGTACTAGCTCTCCTCCCGCCTTTCTCATATGGTTAGTCTGGAACTTTATTCTGTTCAGTGTCTGGCAAAGTTTATTTTGGACCTCGTACTGCTGACCACCCCAAAGCATAACCTGACCTTCTCCGTCCCAAGTGAAAATCGCCCTACCAATTAAGTCCGCACCCATGAGCACTTCGGTTGACAAATAATAATTTGGGACCACTACAAATCCCTGCACTATGCTTGTCTCGGGGGCACTATGCACTACCGACGAAACCTGGCCAACAGCAGTTAACTTATGGTTGGATATGGAATGCAATGAACATCGGCACTTGCTAATCTTTAATCCTAATCTATATGCTGTACTTTCTTTCATCAGTGTTGCTACACTACCGGTATCTACAAAAGCTGAAACCTGATACTGTCCCAAAATCAAACTTATCACTGGAGTGTCTACTTCACCTCGAACTTTTCGGACTTCCTCCACCTCACCATCTGAAAGGTTCTGACAGCCCTCATTCTGTTCTACATCCTGTACACTACACACATGACTGGCAGCCTGCGTTACCTCAGGGGCCTCTAGGCATTCCCTAGGTGGTTGAGAGTTTGGGTGTAACTGAGAATCCTGCTGTGGGAGGGAACTAGCTGTTGCGGGAGGAGTACTTGGCACGCTCCTCTCCTGTTTTCTACTCAAGTCAAATCTACCAGGGCATCCCTCATGTCCCCTTCTAGAGTACGCTTTCAAGGAATCAAAACAACTTCCTCGCTCAGGTTTCCTTGGACAGATTGCCCTGTCATGTTTACTGCCACACCATCCACAAAGCCACATTGTAGGTCTAGGTTTAAAGGATACCTGACGTACGGGTACTTGATTCACTGGATAAGTGTTGTCACTAACAACTGGAGGTGTGATTCTAGTAGGGGTTGGAACATAACTAACATCAGACCCTTGTTCATCCACAACTTTTGCCACTCTATGCCACTGTCTATAACCCCTTTCTCTCTCTAATTCTGAAATAAAGGTCTCCTCCATTCCCAGATCTTCAAACAACTCTAATCGTTCCCTAACTTCCTGTGGTACATTACGTAGCACAGCTTTCTTCCACAACTGCTCCACATTGGGAGGGTTAATATGGGGATGTTCTCTACAGATTGCCCTGAAATTACTCCTGAACTAACAAATCTCTTAGGTGGATCCTCGAAGTTATACTCCATTTGGGCTAGCTCACGGAATGTATCAGCTATCCCTTCGGGACCTCTGAATTCACACTGTAACAATGTCTTAATATCCCCATGAGTACCACCTGCCTCACACAAGCTTAACTCTCCCAGAACATATGTATGCAACTCCGTGTCCATACGTGTGAGTGCTACCGCCTTCTGCTTTTCTAAGTTAGCAGTCACTGACTCCACCTGCATCAAAAAGTGATCCACCAGGGTCCTAGTGTGTAGATCATACATTTCACTCATCTTTAGAACATCAACATCCTTACACTCTAGTACTACCGAATTTCCCTGATAGCTCTATATACCTCCTGCAGGCAAATTTGACCACTGTGGAGTTGACTGCCTAAATGGATTTCCTGACTTAACGGGAGTATACTGTGATGGACCTCCAATCTTGGTCGAGGTAAGTCCGGGTGGGCCTAACATCTCCTCCAACGCTCTAATACGCTCAAAACACTCATCAATTGCGGATGGTTCCTATTTCACCTCTACTCCCTCAGGCATCTCAGTCTCAATGTCAGTCAATTTTTCAACACGGGACTCCATCATAAATTATACAAACGTGAGCAACCCCAGGAGGTGAATGCTCAGCTGCAACACCAAAATAGTACACACTACAAATACACATACCTTATAATTCTACATATAATGCTAAGTACATATACCTCTGAGAACTGGGTGATGAGCTATTACCTTAATTTCAAGTTAAATTACCCTTACATTAATAGGTCATCCCAACGCTGTGCCACCACTTGTGATGTCACCTCTGCGATCCAGACTTTTACATGGTCAAAAGGGGCAGAAAACAAGTCATTATTGATGACCAATGTGTGCTGGAACGGTCGGCAACTCAGATTGATGGAGACTCTCTCCCATTAGCGGCCTCTTCGGTTGCGTTTATTACATTTCAAGTGGTCAAGTTAAGAGTGGTAGCATGCCAAATAACGGGGCCAGTCTCCAACTAGGCCAACCCAAGCCCAACCTTCGCAGTTTCCCAGAATGCTTCTAAGTTGCACATTAACAAACTACTAGGTAAGCTCTATACCACCAGTTCTCAAGGGTTATACAAACAATAAAATTCGAGTGGGAGGAAATGTGTATTAACAAGACCAAAAGGTAGAAATCTTCCCCAGCTACTTGCTTTACAGATTAAACCTGAATCAGTTGGCACATTGTTCGAAAAATATATCGCTATATGGTCCTAATATCAAATCCACAAAACTTAGCTCCTCTGTCCCGGTCCAATGTGTTTCTTCATAATCGTCCCTCTGAGCACAAATTTCACTGGTCCAGTCCTCTGCCACTCCCGACCTTAACTTCCACACTGGCTTTGACTCACACACTGGGACCTTGATCTCCAGACTTGAACTTTGACTCACTCACTGGTACTTAGACCTCCACACTTGGACTTGGACTCTCTCACTGGTACTTAAACCTCCACACTTGGAACCGCTAGAAGTTAATAAGAATAATAAATAACTATTCTCCCCAATGCAAGTAATTCCTTCACATGATCAGGAAAGTCTCATAATAAAGAAACATGAGTTATAACACTCGGCATCTCAAGTAATAACAGAATAACACATGGCACTACAGACACACAGGTCTGCTCAAAATAATACTTATTGTAGGGATAACATGGAAGAAAAAGTACTTTAACAAATAGAGTAAGCATGAATAACTGTAACTCTAACCATGAAAATCATCACTGCATCAATATCATTGTGCCTCACAATGTAACTATGTGAACATTTACTCATAACATAGCCCTAATAAGTACTGAATTGCAAAGTCATTTCAACACAATAATAAATAATTCACAGTCCCCGGGCACCTGATACTTGGCCTACAAAAATCACTCATTTATCTGAGGCTCAGACAGAACTAGCTAGCATTCTCTTGCTTCAGTTACACACTAAATAATAATATAAAGTACAGTACACAAAAATATGGGAAATACCTCACTATTCAGCTAAAAAATGTAGGGGAGGTGAGCAGGAACACAGGACTCGCTTCTCCCAAGGCTAAAGGCGTCACCGTTACATTTCCTGAGGAATGACAACACTTCGATTCTACCCCGAGTCTATTTCTCTATTTCGTCACTATTATCACTCGTGGAGTATCACTGTTTGCGCTTCAACATATCAGACATATCAAATACTTACAGAATTCCTTGGAGGGGGAGTGAGGATTACGACAGTACTGACCATCTGCCACCTATCACGGCCGGTGAGCGAGACACGCCAAAACTGCGTGATGCTAAAGGGGGAGGGGGGGGGATGACGACGTATGTAATTTAACATTTTTATTATTTCAGACTCGTGATAGTCTAGATGTGATGTCTTTCCCCTTACAGTCGATTACCCGAAAAAAATTACATTCTCTAGTTATAATAACTACTCAACAACACCTCTCTCTTTATACCCTTACATCGATAAATAATAAAAATCATCGAGCTTTACATCACTTCGCACACGTGCACATTAGGCTGGATCACGTGACCAAAGGCACATGTTCCCATCTCACTCAAGATTTTATATTATAAAGAGACTTAATGCTAGTAAATTACAGTAGGAAAAAAAAAAGTGACTTAGCAACTAGGTAACTTAATCTATGTTCTGGTAACGTCCGCATGATAACAACTATGTCCCGGCCACACTCTCTCACTAAACGAACTTTTGGTCATATAAAATGAACAAGATACAACTCATTATCACTTCCGGGCACTACATCATTAATTAGTTCAGACCTGGATTTCAACACCTTGTCCATCGCGGTTCGTATTTATATAAATGATTTAACATGTGGGAGACTTACCTTTGTCCTGTTGTATGATCAAAAAGAACGGTGAGCTGCAGCATGTAGTGGGACAACTGGATCAAGCCACTCCATGTGGTCCCCTGACCTTTAGGTCGCCCCTGCGGCACGACATTGTGCTCTTTATCACACTCACATCCTTTACTTCAGTTTGTTCAAAAGTAGTACGGAACACCACCTTCCTTATAAAAGAGAGGGAAGTACTGCAGAGCAGCACCATCACCTTCTGGTTCCCTGTGTTTATTATCATCATCGCACTTCTAAGGAAAGTCTTAGCTATCGTCTACTGCATCTTGCTCTACCTCTTGACTCGTTGGGTGGCAGCCCTCCTCCATCAGCTAACTGAAATCACCAAACAGTTATCCAGGCGAGATACGCAGCCAGCTGATGGCATCCACAGCATTGGTAGACATATTGATGGCGACATTTCCAGTCCCGGGGTGAGGGCTGTAGCTTGAAGAGACAAAGTGCAGGTTGTGAGCGAACTTCAGCGGCGGGTGATGACACTGAGGGAGATACAAACTGTCATCCACACCTGCTTCACACCTTTGGTTTGTATCATTATGGTGAGAAGCCTTCCCGTTTGCATTGCTGCCACCTACCTTATCATTGCTCATGCTTCGTTCAGTGGAATCCTTGTGCACAGGTCGTTCAAAACGGTTGACTCATTGGCGCTCCTCATTTTCCTTTGCTTGACTCCTAACCTAGTGCTGACCCAGGTGAGGGACATCAAACTGTCCGTAAGCACAAAGTATACACCTTTATACTCACCTGATTTGCTATTATAAGATGTGCTGGAGAGGGACGCCTTCACGCTTAGCACCCTACATAAGCATTCAAAGTTATAAAGCCGTCCCTCAACTCCTTCCCAATCTTCGGAAATGGGGATGGTGGACTGTAGGAGAGTAACTTTAGCTTACATTGCTAGCAACAACAACAAAAACAATAGCAACAACAAGAACTAGGCCTACACAAAGCAAAATTTCATGTGAATGTTAGTCTGTCTGGTGGGGCTGAGAATTGTGAAGGCTTTAATGGTGTGAGAATGTGTGGGCCATTTCATCGGGCACTGTGTTAATGGTTCTCCCACTCTTTTCTTCCCCGTTTCGAAATCCCATAACCTACTTAGCCCTGTTGTGGAGAATACGGTTTGAATGATTTCCATGAATACTGACAAATAACAGGTTCCGTCAGGGACGCTCCACTGGCAATCTTCTCACCTACCTTTCAGACTCCTGGTCATCCTCCTTTCGGGAGTTTGGTGAAAGCTTTTCCATTGCACTTGACATCTCAAAGGCTTTCGATCGAGTCTGGCATAAATCTTTAATTCCAAACTGCCCTCCTACGGTTTCTATCCTTCTATCTGTGCCTTCATTGCTAGCTTCCTTTCTTGTCGTTCTATAGCCGCTGTTGTAGACGGCCATCGTTCTTCTCCTAGATCTATCAACAGTGGTGTTCCTCAAGGCTCTGTCCTATCACCAACTCTCTTCCTTTTATTCATCAATGATCTTCTAAGCTGTACATCTAACCCTATCCACTCATACGCTGATGACTCCACCCTTCACCTTTCCATTCGGTTCCCACAATGCACATCTCAACAGTTACTTCAACAAACAAGGGATGAGGCTATGGCACACCTAATGTCTGACTTGGCTCGTATCTCTGACTGGGGTAAAAATAATATGGTTGTTTTTAATGCATCTAAGACTCAGTTCTTACACCTATCAACCTGACAAAATCTTCCACAGGTATACCCACTAATGTTTAATAAAATTCAGCTTAATTCTGCATCATCCATGAACATGCTTGGGGTTTCATTTACTCGGGACTTATCTTGGAAACATCATATTACATCTCTTGTAAAATCTGCTTCCAAGAGATTGGGTGTGCTAAGCCGACTCTGCTCTTTCTTTACCCCTTCACAATTGTTGACTCTATACAGGGGTTTTATCCGCCCCTGTGTGGAGTACAACTCTCATGTGTGGGGAGGCTCCCCACATACAGCTCTTCTCAATAGGGTGGAGTCAAAGGCTTTTCATCTCATTAACTATCCTCCTTTTACTGACTCCCTTCAACCTCTGTCTCTTCACCGCACTGTTGCATCTTTATCTCTTTTCTATCACTACTTTAATGGTCACTGCTCCTCTGAACTGTCTGCTTGCATTCCTCCACCTCTACGACGGGCGCGTAGCACCCGTCTGGTAGCAAACTCTCATCCCTTTTCCGTCCAACTCTCTAATGCAAGAGTTAACCGTTACTCCCAGTCTTTCATTTATGTAACAGGTCAACTCTGGAACTGTCTCCCTCTGTCTGTATTTCCTGCTGCCTATGATCTCCAGTCTTTCAAACGCAGTGTGTCCAGGCATCTCAAAATGATCAGATCTTGAATTTGGCTTTCTATTGTATTTTGTTTTTCTCTTGGAGGGAACTGTTACTGCGGGCTCATGGCCTTTGGTTCCTTCTTCCTCGCATAAAAAAAAAAAATAGTGATTAATGCTGTATTCTGTGGCCCCACATCCTGTGAGTGGAAATTTACTGTTTATACAAGGGCCTCGACGTATTACCTTCTAACTCAGTAATGGCTCGTATTCTCCTTGGGGTGGGAGAGTTCGTAGCGCTTGTTCCCTTGCGAATTAACTTTCATATGACGTTTTATTATCACCAAATAAGCTATTTATATACGTCTAATATCACAATATGCTCTTTATATCTTTCTGTTATCGGAACAGATTGTACAAGTATATATATATATATATATATATATATATATATATATATATATATATATATATATATATATATATATATATATATATATATATATATATATATGACAATGCATAGCTAGCTGTATTATGCAGCTGTATGAATGCACAGTGTCGGGTTTAGGAATCTTGTGGCTAGATCAGAATATTTGCAACACAGCAAAACCAGAACAGCCTGGGGCTATTGACTTTCTCAATGATGGAGCAGTTCAGACTCCTTGTAACAGGACCTGTATCACTCGGCTCAGTAAATTAGGGAGTTCCACACTGAGTTTGCTTTCACGACCTACACCCGAAACATCTATGAATATCTGTTAAAGATAATAATCTGCACTGGAGGTTTAGTTGCTAACAAGGTGAGTCGTGTTAAGAAATTATTTTAACCAATTTTTACAATTTCTCTGCCTGAATGTGTGAAATAATAATCTAAACTTCACTGCCATATTTCTCACAGCTTGAAGTTTTGTCTCCTTTCGTTCTGTACATGGCTCTCACTTTTGATGTCTAGTTTTACGCAACATCTAAATATACTGTGGTTACTTCATACATTTTTTTTTTTTTTTTTTTTTTTTACAGAAAAGACAACATTCTTAAACTGCATGTGCTTCTCTAGGAAAAATGAACCCCCTTTCTCTTGTTTTTGCCAACTGCAACATTTCATACTCTCTGCTGAAAAAGGGTTTTTATTATTGGTACTAATGTATTGAACCTCAATTGCCATTTTTTTTTTTTATGTGTTCGACTCTGAGCATAGGCTTCGCAGCCTGTTCCCAAGGCCCAGTAATCCTCCTACATACCATACACCTCTATATGTCACCACTTCGGCGCTAACACCCACCGTCCATATTGAATACATGCTAGGGCTGTCTCATACAGGACTGGTGTATCGGTGTTAGCGAGGATATTTTCACGACATGTCGGGGGGCCTTCTGGTAGATCGGTAAACTCTGCCTTTATGAAATTCATATCCTTAAACTGTTCCATGCCCCAACGGGGATTTGAACCTGGGTCCGGTAGGATTGCAGGCCACCTCTTTACCGATCGAGCCACCGCCTAACCCAAATGCCGAAAGCAGTCTTACCATCATGTTTCTCTTCTACTTCTGCACCGTAGCCTATCATCACTGTTGTATACATGGGTTTTTCATTCTTTGCCTCTATATATCATAAAACTTCTCTTTCTTCATTCTCTGTATTCCATGTTGGAGTATATGGCAATTTTGGCTAATACTCATCACTGGTATACACAAGCAAACCTCCTCTAACATAGATACAGATTCGTACATATGTATCCATCCATATATAGATAAATACATGGACACGATCACAATAACTACCCAGAGATTCTCAACCTTTGTAGTGAATGGAGGAACGGGGGCGTGACCATGAGCACCAGCCGTTGAGGGGGTGTGACTCCAAAAAGGTTGAGAATTTCTGCATAGTTATTTCGATCGTGTCCATGTATGTATGTATGAATGTGTATGTATGCTGAAATATGACTTGATGACCTGTCTGATGTGGGTTAAACTTGGCACATATATAGTATACGGATATGACAAGAAATTATTAAATGGTGACGGAGCTCGATCAGAAATCAAGGTCACGTTCCAACGTCAAAGTTTCGGGGTCGGCATTATCTCATGGACGCCCGATAAGTATAGGATGAAACTCAGCACGTAATAATTTGTATGTGAGTGGGGTGGGGGGGAAACAAGTGATTTTCTTCAGGTGCAGATCAATCAAGCGTCAAACTCAGACGGTCAGGGATAATGTTCAGGAGGGACTTTGCTGTGTTCTCTGAGCACTTGTGTTATTTGTCCATCATTAATCATACCTGCTGCGTACTACATCAGAAGCTATAATGGACTCAATTTCTGACTGCAGACGTCACTTTATTATGCATGATCCTGGTAATGGTGTCAACATATTGATCCCTCATTATGTTTACCTGATCTATGGTGACACTGTACTTTTTGCCCAAAGGTTTTCATTACGTCTTCTGCCACAGCGGGTTTTGCACATGTGTGAACAGCACCAAAATGTTCAAGGCTAGATTTGAGGCAACAGTTTGAATGAAGAGCTTAATCACGTGAAAAACATTATCTTTATTGTCTGAAGAAACTCTGCCTATAAAAACAGAAGCAATCAATAAGAAGTGATCTGTTGGCCATGTATGATACCAATGGAGCGAGAGGATTCCCTGATGTGGACCATGAGGGTGGTGCTGTCTGTGGTGCGAGTAATGGGTGGGTTCGCCTGCACTTGGGGTTCAAAGTCCCATCCACCAACACAGGAGAGAGAGAACCATGAGCTGGCCAACTGTGGCAAACTGTTCCCGAACCTGAGACAACATCGAGGCTGGATGGTCTGGTCTGTCATCATGATCCTCCTCCACTGTACGATGGGTGTCACTCATGTGTTTTCATCAATTAGTTCAGACCTGGATTTCAACACCTTGTCCATCGCGGTTCGTTTTTATAAAGTGATTTTACATGTGGGAGACTTACTTTTGTCCTTTCGTATGATCAAAAATAATGGTGAGCTGCAGCATGTAGTGGGACAACTGGATCAAGCCACTCCATGTGGTCCCCTGCCCTTTAGGTCGCCCCTAGTCATTGTGCTCTTCATCGCGCTCGCATCGTATACTTCAGTTTGTTCAAAAGTGGCACGGAACACCACCTTCAATATCAACGAAAGGGAAGTACTGCAGAGCAGCACCACTGCCCTCTGGTTCCCTGTTTTTATTATCACCATCTGACTTCTAAGGTACGTCTTAGCTACCATCTACTGCATCTTGCTCCACCTCTTGACTCACTGGGTGGCAGCCCTCCTCCATCAGCTAACTGAAACCACCAAACAGATATCCAGGGGAGATATGCAGCCAGCTGATGGCATCCACAGAACCGGTAGACATATTGATGGCGCCATTTCCAGTCCTGGGGTGAGGGCTGTAGCTTGGAGAGACAAAGTGCAGGCTGTGAGCGAACTTCAGCAGTGGGTGATGACGCTGAGGGAGATACACCTGCTTCACGCCTTTCGTTTGTATCATTATGGTGACAAGCCTTCCCGTTTGCATTACTACCACCTATCTTATCACTGTTCATGCGTCGTCCATTGGCATCCTTGGCACATGTTGCTTAAGACGACTGACTCACTGGCGCTCCTCGTTTCCCTTTGCTTGACTCCCAACCTTGTGCTGACCCAGGTGAGAGGCATCAAACTGTCTGTAAGCACAAAGTACGCACCATTATACTCACCTGATTTACTATTATAAGAAGTGCTAGAAAGGGACACCTTCCCATAGTAGCTCCAACACAAGCATTCATAGCTATAATGCCGTCCCTCAACTCACTCCCAATCTTCAGAAAAGAGGATGGTAGACTGCAGGACGGTAGCTTTAGCATACATTCCTGGCAACAACAACAATAATAACAACAACAAAAACAAGGACTACCCAAAGCAAAATGATATGTTAATGTTACAGCCTGTAGGGGAGGGGCTGAGAATATCAAACGTTTAAATGAGGAACGAATGTGTGGCCCATTTCAACGGGCAGTCTATCGATAGTTTTCCTACTCTTTCCTTCACATTTCGAGATCACATAACCCACCCAGCTTTGCAGTGGAGAATACGGTTGAATCATGATTTCCATGAATACTGACAAATACCTGTTTATATACCTGGTTGGTGTGATCCCACATCCTGTGTGTGGATATTTACTGTATATACAAGGGCCACGACGCATTTCCTTCTTAGTAATGGAAGGTTTCTCTTTGACATGCAGGAGTTCGCAACGCTTGTTCCTTAGCGCAAAAATTTTCACAAGCCGCGATAGCGAAGCTGGTATTGTTTTCAATTTGTCTGTGCATGTCTCTGTCTGTGTGTTTGTTTGTTAGCTTGATAACTACACAACCGTACATAATATCATCATAATATTTTACTGGTGTGCAAAAAAAAAAAAAAAAAAAAATAGATCACGAGTACGAAATTGGTGAAAGTAGGTCAAGGTCCGTGTGTCTGTTACCACGATATTTTCATCAGCGCTCAAGGTATCAGTACAAAATTTTACAGGTGTGTAGTAAGGAAAAAATAGGTCACGAGATAGAAATTGGTGAAAGTAGGTGAAGGTCTGTGCGAACTCCTTCGAGTTCGAAATTGGTGAAAGAAGGTCAAGGTCATATTCCGAGCCGAACTAGATATGTATCGGTTCGCGTTTGGTGTGATTTCCTTGATGGGAGAGCGTCTAGTTATATTTCGTTTTAATATCCTTATATATGCTATTCATAATGTGTTTAATACCCGCATATGCTGTTTATATTCATTCATTCATTCATCACTTCACCCAGTGTTGCTCCATCAGGTGTGTAGGAGCCCGGGGCTAGGCAAATTGTTCCTGACATTTAAGATGAGAATGACCAGCCTCACTCATCCCTGAGTGGCACTGAATAATAAACCCCAAAAACCCCTTCGATATAAACCTGCACCGGCTCATTCCTATTGGAGTGCCTTAAATGCCCACTAAGCCAACAGCCGCCATAATTTGGTAATATAGTTACCACCCAGCGTAGTAAATGGTTTCCTGGTGTACAGGAAACCATTTGACTTGTCACTCAGTGCAGAGCCACCTATAGACAGACGGAAGAGGAAAGAATGATGGAAAGAAATAAGTGGATGGTTGGAAAGAAGGAAGAGAGGAAAGGACAGGCTCCAGAGAGCAGGACTACATCGACTGAGAGGATGGTGAGTGCCCCCACCAACCACTAATGCTATTCATATCTTTCTAATATCCACACGGATTGTATCAATAACAGGCAAGGCGATATTTAGGTGCTAGAGACAAATAAATAGCACAGTGAGAGATGATCAGAAAGATCCAAAATGAACGAGAATACGACTCAATCGCCTCTTCCTAAGACATATCCTTCTCCATCCTCATGTATCACCTCACCACCGTACTTCATTCTCACTCTCCCCTTGTTCCTCCAACTATAGTCGCTTCATTCCTTCAGTCCTCCCCTGTCTCCCTCCCTCCCTCTCTTAATATCCTCCTTTTATGTTTCTTTCCACTCGTTTTCATTCACACAGCTTCCAAGCACTTCAGACTTAAATTAGGTTGAACAATTGCCTGAAAATGTAAGACAATGTCTTCATAGTATATATATATATATATATATATATATATATATATATATATATATATATATATCTTTATGTGAGGAAGAAGGAACCAAAGGCCATGAGCCCGCAGTAACAGTTCCCTCCAAGAGAAAAACAAAATACAATAGAGAGCCAAATTCAAGATCTGATCATTTTGAGATCCCTGGACACACTGCGTTTGAAAGACTGGAGATCATAGGCAGCAGGAAATACAGACAGAGGGAGACAGTTCCAGAGTTGACTTGTTGCATAAATGAAAGACTGGGAGTAACGGTTAACTCTTGCATTAGAGAGTTGGACAGAAAAGGGATGAGAGTTTGCTACCAGACGGGTGCTACGTGCCCGTCGTAGAGGTGGAGGAATGCAAGCAGACAGTTCAGAGGAGCGGTGACCATTAAAGTAGCGATAGAAAAGAGATAAAGATGCAACAGTGCGGCGAAGAGACAGAGGTTGAAGGGAGTCAGTAAGAGGAGGATAGTTAATGAGACGAAAAGCCTTTGACTCCACCCTATTGAGAAGAGCTGTATGTGGGGAGCCTCCCCACACATGAGAGTTGTACTCCACACAGGGGCGGATAAAACCCCTGTATAGAGTCAACAATTGTGCAGGGGTAAAGAAAGAGCGCAGTCGGCTAAGCACACCCAATCTCTTGGAAGCAGATTTTACAAGAGATGTAATATGATCTTTCCAAGATAAGTCCCGAGTAAATGAAACCCCAAGCATGTTCAAGGATGATGCAGGATTAAGCTGAATATTATTAAACATTAGTGGGTACTCCCATGGAAGAGTTTGTCAGGTTGATGGGTGTAAGAACTGAGTCTTAGATGCATTAAAAACAACCATATTATTTTTACTCCAGTCAGAGATACGAGCCAAGTCAGACATTAGGTGTGCCATAGCCTCATCCCTTGTTTGTTGAAGTAACTGTTGAGATAGGCGTTGCGGGAACCGAATGGAAAGGTGAAGGGTGGAGTCATCAGCGTATGAATGGATAGGGTTAGATGTACAGCTTAGAAGATCACTGATGAATAAAAGGAAGAGAGTTGGTGATAGGACAGAGCCATGAGGAACACCACTGTTGATAGATCTAGGAGAAGAACGATGGCCGTCTACAACAGTGGCTATAGAACGACCAGAAAGGAAGCTAGCGATGAAGGCACAGATAGAAGGATAGAAACCGTAGGAGGGCAGTTTGGAAATTAAAGATTTATGCCAGACTCGGTCGAAAACCTTTGAGATGTCAAGTGCAATGGTAAAGCTTTTGCCAAAGTCTCGAAAGGAGGATGACCAGGTGTCTGAAAGGTAAGTGAGAAGATCGCCAGTGGAGCATCACTGACGGAACCCGTACTGACGATCGGAAAGAAGGTTGTGATAGGAAAGATGCCTTAAAATTTTTCTATTGAGAATTGACTTGAAATGTTTTGAAATACAGGACGTTAAAGCAATTGGACGATAGTTGGAGGGTTGGGAGTGGTCACACTTCTTTGGGACTGGCTGAATGAGAGCAAACTTCTAGGAAAAAGGAAGGGTACAAGTTGACAGACAAAGGCGAAAGAGTTTACCTAGGCAGGGTGTAAGCACAGAAGCACAGTTCTTGAGAACAACAGGAGGGACCCCATCAGGCCCATATGCCTTGTTAGTACTGAGGCCAGTGATAGCAGAAAATACATCAGCTGAAGAAATTTTAATGTCAGCCATGAGGAAGTCAGAGGGGGGAAGTGATGGAGGAACAGCACCGGAATCGTCTAAGGTGGAATTGGAGGAGAAAGTCTGTGCCAAGAGATCTGCTTTATCAGTAGAAGAAATAGCTACAGAACTATCAGAGTAGAAAAGAGGAGGGAAGGATGATGAGGTAAAGTTTTTAGAAAGGTTTTTGGCAAGGTGCCAGAAGGAGCAGGAAGAATTAGAGTTGGAGAGTTGAGAGCATTTAGTACGGATGAAATTATTTTCAGCAGAGCGAAGAACAGACTTAGCACGATTCCGGGCAGAAACATAAAGATGATGTGATTCAGGGGTGGGTTGGCTCCGATACCTTTTGTAGGCCCTCTCTTTGTTGCGGACAGCATTAGAACAAGCGTGATTAAACCAAGGCTTTCTTGCATTAGTCAAAGGATATGAGAAAGGAATGTATGCTTCCATGCCCGAGAGAATAACCTACGTAATGCGCAAGGTACACTTAGATGGCTCACGGCCTTGGAAGCAATAATCATTCCAGGGAAAATCAAAGAAGCACTGCCTGAGGGCCTCCCAGTCCGCGGTTCCAAAATACCATAGACGACATTTCCCTGGAGGGTCCACAGGCCGTACCGGAGTGATAGGACAGGTTAAGGTGATAAGGTTGTGATCGGAGGAGCCCAACGGAGAGAAAAGTTTAACAGAGTAAGCAGAAGGATTAGTTGTGAGGAAAAGGTCAAGTATGTTGGAGCTCTCTCCAAGGCAGTCAGGGATACGGGTAGGGTGCTGTACAAGCTGCTCTAGGTCATTAAGGATAGAAAAGATGTAGGCTTGTTCACCAGGTGGATCAGTGAAAGGAGAGGAGAGCCAAAGGTGGTGGTGAACATTGAAATCTCCTAGAATGGAGATTTCTGAGAAAGGAGAAATGGATAGAATGTGTTCCATCGTAGATCTAAGATAGTCGAAGAATTTTTGATAGTCAGTAGAATTAGGTGATAAGTAAACAATGCAGACATATTTAGTCAGAGAATGACAGGAAAGCCGAAGCCAGAGTGTAGAGAATTCAGAAGAATCGAGTTCAGGAACACGAGAGCAAGATAAGTCGTTGCGTATATATACACAACAGCCACCTTTGGCTTTGAAATGAGTATAGAGAAAGTAGGAGGATACAGAAAAGGGTTTGCTGACAGTTGCCTCAGACGACTGAGTCTCAGTTAGAAAAAGAAGGTGAGGTTTAGAGGAGGAGAGGTGGTGCTCAACAGAGCGAAAGCTAGAGGAAAGGTCGCGAATGTTGCAGAAATGAAGAAGAAGTGAGTCAGACAGTGGTTCCAGGCACCTCGAGTCGTCACCGGGAGAGGGGCGGATGGTGGGGGCATTTATGGTCCCCCCCCCCTGGGCACTCCGAGGCTTGGTGAAGAGACGCCATAATTTTTTACATTTTGGAAAAGGAAGTGTAGTGTGTACTGTGCATGTAGTTTGGTGTAGATAGTTAGAGAAATTTGTACAGGAGAGCATGCTGGCCTACTCTCTGTGTATATATATATATATATATATATATATATATATATATATATATATATATATATATATATATATATATATATATATATATATATATATATATACAGTATACACACACACACACACACACACACACACACACGAGTATGTGCCAAGTTTGATCCAGATCAAACAGGCCATTCAGGACATACTTTAACATATATACACATTCATACATACATACACATATACATACATACAAGGACACGATCACAATAGCCATGAATTCTCAACCTTTTAATACTTACACGCCCATCCCCAGTTGGTGCTCATGGTCACGCCCCTCTTCCTCCATTCTGTATATATCTTTCCTTTATTGTTTCCTGTTCCTTCTGCCTGTGGGTGACTCTTCACTGAGTAACCAGCCGAATGGTTTCCTTTACACCAGGACTGGGAATTTTCAAAAGTTAATAAAGTAGGGAACCCCCGGGGAGGGACCTATGAGCTTCGCGACTATGAGCCGATAGGCGGAGGGCGGTACGCATAGTACCCTGCCAGCACAATCCCTTGGCCAGGAACTCTCGGAGCCAATGGGAATATATATATATATATATATATATATATATATATATATATATATATATATATATATATATATATATATATTATATATATATATATATATATATATATATATATATATATATATATATATATATATATATATATATATATATATATATATATATATATATATATATATATATATATATATATATAAAATAATTTGATTTTACGCCAGGTATCCCAGAAGGGCTAAGGCGTTGCCCCTGGGTAGAGGACTTTTGGACTGGAGCATGTAGCATTTTATGATCGGATGCCCTTCCTGATGTCTACCAATGACCCTTGGGTGGATTAGATCCTCCGACCCTTCAGTCAGAGCTCTCTCTCTCTCTCTCTCTCTCTCTCTATATATATATATATATATATATATATATATATATATATATATATATATATATATATATATATATATATATATATATATATATATATATATATATATATATATATATATATATACACAAACAGTATATATTATCTATATCTATCTATCTATCTATCTATTTATAGATAGATAGAGAGAGAGAGAGAGAGAGAGAGAGAGAGAGAGAGAGAGAGAGATGATACTGTATATATAATAAAGACAGACAGATAGATTGATATATACTGTATATACACACACAGTGAATTTGTGGAACCAGTCGAAATCCCAAGACAATTCGTTAGATGAGCGTGAATTGGCATGGATTAATTTCGGCTAGGTTGATTTAGGCTGCGGTTAGGTTACGCTTGGATAATCTCGGTTAAGCTAGGCTAGGTAGGTTAGATTAGGTTTTGTTTATTTAGGTGAACGCTTAACATTACTTAGCGTTCGTTAGGTTAGGCAAGGTCAGGTTAGTTTAGATGAACGCTTAACATTACCTAACGTTCGTTTAAATTAACCTAACCCAACCTCACTGACTTAACCTAACCTAAGCATAACCTAGATTATCCTAGCCTAACCTAACCACAGCCTAGATGTCGGGTAACACTGGACATCAAAAGTGAGATCCATATACTGAACCGAAGAAAACAAAAGTTCAGGCTGTGAGAGACAGGGCAATGGAATTTTTTTTATTAGTCCTCACCTTCAGGGCGTCGGGCTATAGATAGATAGATAGATAGATAGATATACCTTCAGGCAGAGACTTTGTAAATATTAGGTAAGAAACCTTCTTCATATAACTTCTTTACAATATCTAAGTCTCCATTGCAGATAATTATCTGTAACAGGTGTTCATATACAGTAAAGGTACAGCTCGTGAAAGCAAACTCAGTGTGGAACTTCCTAATTTACTAATCCGGGTGATACAGGTCCGGTTACAAGGAGTCTGAACTGCTCCTTCTGAAAGAGAGGCAATAGCTCCGAGCTGGTCAGGTTTTGCTGTGTTGCAAATATTCTGATCTAGCCACAACAAAATTCGTCAACATTACACTGTGCGTTCCTACAGCTACATCATACAACTAGGTATACATTGTCATATATATATATATATATATATATATATATATATATATATATATATATATATATATATATATATATATATATATATATATATATATATATATATATATATATATATATATATATATATATATATTCATTCCCCATCATAGTTACAGGAAAAGATGTAATTCTCCTAATTGGTTTGACCACAACTATGCTAGAGTAACAAAACATAAAACAATAGCCTGTAACACTTATACAAGGACCAAAACCAAAGAATCCTTTAACTATTATAGAAATATCAGAAACCATGCTAAAACTATCATCAATCTTTCTAAATCAAACTTTCTGCATAGACAGGCTAACAAACTACTAAACAACCCAAATGATAACAAAATATTCAGGACAACCCTTAATTCATTCAAATCTAACTTCACTACCTCCTCTTCCATTCCGCCTGTACAGTCCCCCAGTGGAAATCTAGTAAGTGACCCACGTGGAAAAGCCAAACTTCTTGTTGACATTTTTTCAACAAACTCAACCCTAAATACAGAAAATTACAGTAATCCTGTACTTGATTTTGATTCCGCTCAAATACCTCCTTTCATGATTCACACCAGATACGTACAAGCTGTATTATAGAATCTCTCAGCAGACAAAGCTACTGGTCCAGATGAAATTCCTTCAGTAGTACTTAAAAATTGCTCCTCAGTGTTGGCTCCTGTATTGGCAAAAGTTTTCCGCTTATGCATCCGTACCTCAAGTTTTCCAGCCTCTTGGAAAGAAGCAAATATCCATCATGTTCCTAAAACAGGGGCAACTTCTGACCCATCAAACTATAGACCAATTACAATAACTTCCATTCTCGGCAAAGTTTTTGAGATGCTAATTAACAAACACATAATCAAGCATCTAGAAATCAATAAATTAATCAATGATCGGCAGTATGGATTTCGACAAGAACGTTCAACTGTAGACATTCTTTGCCTGCTTACCCATCAGATTAACAAAGCAATGGACCAACACGGTGAAACACACACAATAGCACTTGACATATCAAAAGCATTTGACAGAGTATGGCACCGGGCCTTATTGTCTAAGATGTCACACTATGGCCTTGCATCACTGGTTCCTCTAATTTCTTCCTACCTTCATAATAGAAAAATACGGGTCATGGTAGATGGTATTTAATCTCAGCTTCATTCCATAAATGCTGGCGTACCTCAGGGATCAGTTTTGGCTCCAACCCTCTTTGTCATTCATATAAATGACATCCTATCTGAAACTCACAACCCAATACACTCTTATGCTGATGACTCGACCCTTCATAGTTTTTTTCACATTTAATACCTCCTTTACACAATTTGATATTATAAATTCCCAAATAAACACAGCAATTCCTCTGAACCAGGACCTTTCTAAAATTAATCAATGGGGACAAACAAATCTGGTCTCATTTAATGCTCAGAAAGCTAAATACATTAATTTCTCCAACAGAAAGAATCCCTCAGACTCTCACATAATTTTAAATGATGTCATTATTCCCATATCCACTACAATTGATATCCTAGGTGTTACTCTAAACCCCAACCTAAGCTGGACAACTTATGTTAAATTCCTTGCTAAAAATGCTTCCAAAAAATTGGGACTTATGTACAGAGTTCGTGAGTTCTTCACTGACCAGCAGATGGCCACAATATACAAAAGTTATCTGCGTTCTCAGATCGAATACTGTTCACCACTGTGGAGTGGATGTGGAGCGGTTGCACTGAGGCAGTTGGACAAAATTCAAAATAAAGCCATTAGATTAATCAATAATCCTGCCATCACGCAAGACCTTCCGCCATTATCAGTACGTAGAGATGTTGCTTCTTTAGCATTATTTTATAGATATTTTTACTGTAAGTGTTCAGACGAACTGGCTTCAATTGTTCCTTCCCTTCACATTTTCTTCCGAAATACTCGGACAGCTGGGAGCGGCCATGAATTCACACTCTCTCCCCCGCAATGCAGAACATCTGCTTATCAAAATTCATTCATCCCCAGAACTACTACTCTCTGGAATTCTCTTCCTGGGAGTTGGTTCCCACAAACATTTAATCCACTTCAATTCAAATCCAGTTGTTATAAATATTTTATGAATGGAGGATGCCTTTAGGCACACAGACTTTTTTTCCCCTTTGTTTTTCCTTCCTCCATCCATTATCTATCTATATATATATATATATATATATATATATACCTAGGCTGCTTCCCCCAAGGAAAGAGAGGTAGCCGAGACAGGACGACACACTCCCCATTTACTCATCCATTCAAACACATTCATTCGCATCTTAGCCCCAAAGGGGAGAACGGACAGATCCTCACCGCACCACACCGCGCATGGGTCAACTGCGCAATGCAATCAGTGACATCCGCAGCAGGGCCCGACAGCAGAACTGGTTTACCCCTGCCACATCATAACAGACCCATCCCCTTACCCGCACCTGACCTGACTAACTGATCAGACCAAATGCGGGAGAATATCCCCTCAGGGCTGCGTCATCACTTATTCATTCACAATTTCTCTCCATATATTTCTGTCACGCACAGCCACTCTTCCTTGCTCAACAGACATCCCTCTCGCATCCAACGCTCTCTTCACACTGTCCATCCATCCTATTCGTGGTCTTCCTCTCAACCTTACACCTCTCACATCAGATCTAGTTATCTTTTTCATCAATCGCTCATTATCCATTCTCTTCATATGCCCAAACCATCGCAACACCCTCTGCTCAACTCTACCAGCCATCTCCCAAACAACTCCAGTTCTCCTTCGCACTTCATCATTTTGCACCCGATCCATATGCGTCACTCCACACATACTCCTCAGACACCTCATCTCCATTACATTCAAACTTTTCCTCTCTGTTACACCCATATTCCATGTTTCAGCCCCATATAACGCAGTCGGTACCACAACACCCTCATACAGCCTTCTCTTTACATCCATTCTAAGTGAACGACATTTAAACACTTTTTTCATTCCTCCCAGCACCTTTCCTACTTCATTTATTCTAAACTTCACTTCTGCATTTATTCTTCCATCCACAGCAACATGTGACCCTAGATATTTAAAACAATCTACCTCCTCAAGCAACTCACCATTCAAAACTATATTCATCCCCCTACCATCTATCAACCTCGTACACTTCACTTTACTCTTATTCTCATTTAATTTCCATTTCCTCCTTTCACACACCCTTCCAAACTCCTCTACCAACTGTCTCAATCTCTCCTCTGAATCAGTCACCAGTGCAGTATCATCTGCAAACAGCAGCTGCTTCAGATTCCACTCTCCACCATCAACATTCACCAGACTCAGACCTCCACCAAAAACTCTTGCATTCACCTCTCTTACAACACCATCCATGTAAATATTAAACAACCAAGGCGACATCACACATCCCTGTCGCAGCCCCACTCTCACGGGAAACCAAACACTCACAGCATTTCCCACTCTTACACACGCTCTACTATTTACATAAAAACTTTTCACCCCTTTTAGTAACCTACCATCAAGTCCATACAATCATAAAACAGTCCACAAAGCCTCCCTATCAATTCTATCATACGCTTTCTCTAAATCCATAAATGCCCAAAACACATCCTTGCCTTTCGCTAAATACTTTTCACACACTTGTCTCACAGCAAACACCTGATCAACGCATCCCCTCCCTCTCCTAAAGCCACACTGCTCATCACCAATCACTCCCTCTGTACCCTCTCTAACTCTCTTAATTAACACTCTACCATACACCTTACCTACAACACTCAACAGACTTATAACCCTAAAGCTAGTACATTCATACTTATCACCCTTGCCTTTATACAACGGGACCACACAAGCACTTGCCCAGTCAATTGGCACCATACCTTTCTCAAAGCACACATTCAACAATCTTACTAACCAGTCAACAATAGTGACTCCACCACCCTTCAGGCATTCCACAGCACACCCATCCATACCTGCAGCTTTCCTTGTTTTCATCTCCTTTACTGCCTTCTCCACTTCCTCCTTCGTGATCAAAGAATCATTTAACTCTCCCAACACATTTATTCAGCCACTCTTTCCTCCTCTACATTTAACAATCTTTCAAAATACTCTGCCCATCTCTTCCTTACTGCATCCATTTCAATTAACATCCTTCCATCCTCTGATTTTACTCATTCTTCCTTCCCAAACTCTCCCTTTCGCACCCTTTTCACCTCCTTCCAAAACATTTTCTTATTCTGTTGAAAATTCTCTGTCAGCCACCTACCCCACCTCTCATCTGCTGCCACTTTAGCCTCACGCACAGCCCTTCTCGCTCTATTCCTCTTTTCCTTATACCTTTCATATGACATCTCATCCTTCCTCTGCAGCCACACTTCATATGCACGTCTCTTCTCAGCCACAGCCATACTTACTTCCTCGCACCACCATTCACTTCCTTTTCTTACACCACCACCCACACGTCTCACACCACACACCTCCTTTGCATGCTCCACCACAGCACTCTTAAACAACTGCCATTCCTCCTCCATGCTGCCATTTTCCCGATCTTTCACTGCGTTCCACTCATCTTTCAATTTCTCCTGATACTCTATCTTTTTCTCTCTTTTATCCAACTCACTTTCAAAACTTCCCTGCCACACCTAACCCTCCTAGCTCTCACCCATCTCTTACCTACTCTTAACTTTCCCTCCACCAGGTAGTGGTCAGACATACCTCCACCCTCCCCTCTCAGAACTCTCACATCTAACAATCTTCCTATTACATTCCTAGACACAGCCACATAGTCCATCAAAGCTCTATCAACAACCCTTCCACCCTCCTGTCTCACCCATGTATACTTATAAATATCTTTCTTCTCAAACAGCGTATTCCCAATCACCATCTCTCGCTCAACACACATCACTATCATTTGTTCCCCATTTTCATTTCTTCCAGGCACACCATGCATACCAACTATGCCTTCAACTGCTACATTTCCCACTCTAGCATTCAGATCCCCCATCATTACCACATTCACATTCGCTCCAAAACTCTGCAGACACTCATCAACATCATTCCAGAAAGACTCCCTCTCTTGTTCATCCCTTTCACTACCAGGCCCATATGCACTCACAAACACCCACAACTCACGTTCAAATTTCGCTTTCACCCACATCAATCTCGATGACACCTCCTTCCATTCAATCACACATTGCTGTACTTCCGGACTCAGTAACAAGGCCACACCTTCTCTTGCCCTTCCTCTATCAACACCTGACAATCTTCCATTCACACTTCCAAACATAGATTCCCCCTTTCCTTTCATCTTCGTTTCACTCAAAGCTAACACATCTAACTTTCTTCTCACAAACATTCTCCCAGTCTCCTCCCTTTTAGCCTCAATCGTACTACATCCACGCACATTCATAGACCCAATCTTCAGGGTACGGGGATAATTCCATTCCCCATCCCTTTCTCTGGCCTGTCTCTTTTTAGGAACTAAAAAACAGAGGAGGGGGTCCCTAGTCCCCTCACCCCGCCCCTTTTAGTCGCCTTTTACGACACGCACGGAATACGGTGGCAGTATTCTTCCTAACACAACCTGGCCGCAGAGTAGTAGTACCACCCCATAGTGCGGCCAGGTTGTGTCCCCCTCGCCACAGGGGGGGACAGTGTATATATATATATATATATATATATATATATATATATATATATATATATACATTGTGTATTGATATATGGTAGGCAGTGGAGACCATCATCCACTCACTTTACGTAGTGCTGCCTGCTTCATCCTTCACCTTATCATTCATTTTCTGTGTCCATCTTCCTCTCTTCCTGTTTCTCCCTTCCCGTCACTTTTTATTTTATTTTTTTCAATTTTAGCTGGCTTTACTGTACATTAAGTGACAACCTAATGGATTCCTGTGAGCACGAAAACTATTTACAGTGCTGGGAGGTAACCATATAACCAACCCAGACGTGTTTCCATGTGTAAACAAGCGGGTTGGTTGAGGATTAGTGTCCTTCCTCGTAAAACAGCGAACTGAAAGACAATCCGTCACCTCTTGCGTGATCATGGCGTCTGGCAATAGATACATGGATGGATATGAGAAGAAGTGATTAAATAGTGATGAAGCTTCATCAGAAATCAAGGTCACGGTTCAATGTCAAAGTTAAGGGTTTGCCGTTATCTCATGAATGCCCGATAAGTTTGGGATGAAACTTGGTACATAATTCAAATTTTTTTTTTTTTCGGGGGGGAGGGGGAGAGAAGTGATTCTGTTCAGGTGCAGATCAATCAAGGGTCAAACTCACGGGGTCACGGTCAGTATTCAGAGGGGAGAGTGCTGTGTTCCCTGAGCAGTTGTGTTTCTTGTCCATCATTAATCATTCCTGCCACGTGCATCATCACAAGTGTCCGGAACACAATTTCTGATAGTGGATGTCATTTTACGCTGTTTACTCAGTGTATGTCATTCCGTTTTCTACCACTGCAGGTATTGCAGATGTGAGAACATTACGAAGTGTTCAAGGATGAAGTAGAGGCAACAGTTTGAATGAAAAGCTTTTCTTAAAGAACACTGCCAATAACTGCAGAAGCCATCACTACGAAGTGACCTGTGGATTACACAGTGATAGAGAAGGATCGAGAGGATTCCTTGATGCGAACCCTGAAGGTGGTGCTGTCTATGGTGAGAGCAATGGGGGAGTTCTCCTGCACTTGGGGTTCTAAGCCCCGTCCACCGACACAGGAGAGTGAGAACATGAACTGGCCAACCGTGGCAAACTGTTCCCGAACCTGAGACGACATCGAGGCTGGATGGTCTGGGGTGTCATCATGATCCTCCTCCACCCTACTATGGTTGGCATTCGTGTGTTTTCATTCTTTAACTCGACCTGAACGGTGAGGATTTCGACACCCAGTTCATCGCGTCTCGTATTTATCAAGTGATTTCCTATGTGTCGTATTTACTAATATCCTTTAGTATGTTATAAAAGAATTGTGAGCTGCACCGTATGGTTGAACAGCTGGACCAAGCCACTCTATGTGTCCCCCTTCCCTTCTGGTCGCCTCTGCGAGACGTTATCACGGCAACTTTAATGCTGCCATCCGTTACTTCAGTTAGCTCAAAGGTGGTAATCAGAACCGACATACTGATCAAGTGAATGAAATTCATGCAGATCAGCAACAACACCCTCTGGCTGCCTGTTTCTAGTATCAACAGTTCATTTCTAAAACAAGTCTTCGATGCCACCTAATGCATCTCACTCCACCTCTTGACTCGCTGGATGGTAGCACTCCTTCATCAGCTAATTGAAACCATAAAACATTTATCCTGGAGAGAAACACAGCCAGCTGATGGTATCCACAGCACTGGCAAATGGCTTGAGGGCGACATTTACCCGTCCTGGGGCGAAGTTTGTAGCTTGGAGAGACAAAGTGCAGGCTGTGGGCGAACTTCAGCAACGAGTGATGATGCTGAGGAAAATACAGACTGTCATCAACACCTGCTTCACGCCTATCATTTGCATCATTATGGTGACAAGCCTCCCCCTTTGTATTACAACCACCTACAGTATCATTGCTGATGCGTCATCCACTGACCTCATAGTGCACAGGTTGCTCAGGATGGCTGACTCAGTGGCGCTCCTTATTTCCCTTTGCTCGTCTCCCTACCTGGTGCTGACCCAGGTGAGAGGCATAAAAATTGTTCCTATGCACAGAGTGCACACCTTTATATTTACCTGATTTACTATTATGAGAGTGTTGGAGAGGGACGCCTTCACCCTGTAGTACCAATATAAACATTCAGAGTTATAAAGCCATCTCTCAGCTACGTCCCAATCTTCAGACACTGGGATGGTGGACTGTAGAAGGGTAACTTTAGCCTATATTCCCCGCAGCAACAACAATAACAACAACAAGAGCTAGGCCTACCCAAAGCAAAACGGTACGTTAATGTTACAGCCTGCGGGGGTGGGGCTGAGAATATCGAAGGCTTAAATGAGGAACGAATGTGTGGGCCATTTCAACGGGCACTCTATCGATAGTTGTCCTACTCTTCTTTTTACATTTCGAGATCCTATAACCCACCCAGCTTTGTAGTGACGAATACGGTTGTCATGATTTCCATGAATACTGACAAATACCTGTTTATATACCTGGTTGGTGTGATCCTTCATCCTGTGTGTGGATATTTATTGTATATACAAGGGCCACGACGCATTTCCTTCTTAGGTTTCTCCTTGGTGTGCAGGAGTTCGCAGTGCTTGTTCCTTAACGCAAAACTTTTCACAAGCCGCGATAGTGAAGCTGGTATTGTTTCAATTTGTCTGTGCGTGTCTCTGTCTGTGTGTGTGTTTGTTAGCTTGATAACTGCGCAGCCGTTCATGATATCACCACAAAATTTGCAGGTGTGTAGTAGGAGGGAAAAAAATCACGAGTTTGGTGAAAATAGTTCAAGGTCTGTGTTTCTGTTACAACGATAATTCCACAGCGGCTCAATATATCATTACAAAATTTTACAGGTGTGTAGTAGGGAAAAAATAGGTCACGAGTTCGGAACTGGTGAAAGTAGGTCAAGGTCTGTGTATCTGTTACCACGATAACTTCTGAAGTGCTCAAGATATCATCATAAAATTTTACAGGTGTGTAGTAGAGGTGACAATCTCCAACGAGTATTGTTTTCATTTTGTCAGTTTGTCTGATACGACGATAACATCGCAACAGCTCAAGATATCATCACAAAACTTTACAGGTGTGTAGTAGGGATGAAAATCTCCGATGAGTTCGAAATTGTGAAAGTAGGTCAAGGTCTGTGTGTTTGTTACCACGATAGCTTCGCAACCGCTGAAGATATCATCACAAAATTTTACAGGTGTGTAGTACGGATGAAAATCTCCTACGAGCTCGAAATTAGTGAAAGGTCAAGGTCATATTCCGAGCAGCGCCTGATATGTATCGGCCCGCGGTTGGTGTGATTTCCCCCTTTGGGGGGGCCTCTAGTTATATTTTGTTTTAATATCCTCATATATGTTAATTATAAAGTGTCTAATACCGGCATATGATATTTATATTAATTCATTCATTCAACTAATCTAGTGTTACCCAATGAGAAGCGTAGGAGCCCTGGGCTAGGCAAGTTGGTCCTAACATTTAAGATGAGAGTGACCAGCCTCACTCATCCCTGAGTCGCAATAAGTGAGCAGTAAACCCCAACCACCCCCTCGGTATAAACCTACAGTAGCTCATTCCGATTAGAATACCTTAATTGCCCACAAAACCACCAGGCGCCATATTTTGGATATATGGTTACCACTCAGCGTAGTAAATGGTTTCCTGGTGCACAGGAAACCATTTGGCTTGTCACTCATTGTAGAGTCACACACAGACAGAAGGAAGAGGAGAGGATGAAGGAAAGAAAGAAGAGGGAGGATGGAAAGAAGGAAGATAGGAAAGGGCAGACACCAGAGAGCAGCACTACATCAAGTGAGTGGATGGTGAGCGCCCCCACCAACCACTAATGCTACTTATATCACTCTAATATCCACACGGATTGTATCAATAACAGGCAAAGCGATATTAAGGTACTAGAGACAAATAAATAGCACGGTGAGACGTGATAAGAAAGATTCAAAGTGAACGAGAATACGTCATTCATTAATTCCTCCCCTGTTTCCCTACCTCCCTCCCGTAATACCCTCCTTTTTCGTTTCTTTCCACTCGTTTTCATTCACACAGCTTCCAAGCACTTCAGACTTAAATTAGATTGAACAATTACGTGAAAATGTAACACACGTTCTTCATAAGATATGATACATATGTGTATCTATCTATCTATCTATCTATCTATCTATCTATATATATATATATATATATATATATATATCTATATCTCTATATCTCTATATATATATATATATATATATATATATATGACAATGTATAGCTAGCTGTATGATGTAGCTATAGGAATGCACAGTGTAGTGTTTGGGAAATGAGTTGTGGCTAGATCAGAATATTTTCAACACAGCAAAACCTGACCTGCTTAGAGCTATTGCCTCTCTCTCAGAAGGAGCAGTTCAGACTCCTTGTAACCGGACCTCTGTCACTCGGATCAGTCAATTAGGAACTTCCACAATGAGTTTGCTTTCACGGCCTGCATCCGAATCATTTATGAACACCTGTTGCAAATAATTAACTCAACTAGAGACTTAGTTATTGTAAATAACGCTGAGTAGTATCAAAAAAGTATCTTAACCAAATTTTACGAACTTTCTGCCTGAAAATGTGGACAGATAATCTAAGCTCCACTGTCTTATCTCTCACAGCTTGAGATTTTGATTGATATGCCTCTCACTTTTGATGTCTAGTGTTACCCGACATCTAAACATACTGTGGTTACTTCATACACCCTTTTGTGCAGAAAACGTAACATTCTTAAACTGCATGTGCTATACTTAGGGAAATTAGCCTCTCTCCTCCTGCTTTTACCTACTCCATGATTTCATACTCCTGTTCTACTGAGAAAAGGGTATTTCTTTTTTGTACTAATGTATTGCATCTCAATTGCCTAAATGCCGAAAACAGTCATATCATCCTGTTTCTTATCTACATCTGTACCGTAGCCTACCATCACTATTGTGTACATGGGTTTTATGTTTATTGCCTCTATATGTATATCATAAAACATTTCTCTCACTGCATTCTCCTTATTCCATGTTGGAGTATATGACAACTTTGGTTTATTCTCATCACTGGTGTACACAAGCTAACCTGCTTGTTTAACAAACATACATACACACTCATACAAAGGTATACATACATATATACATATATGCAAGGACACGATCATAATAACTACGCAAAGATTCTTAACCTGTTTAGAGAAAGGAGGAACGGGGACGTAACCACGAGCACCAGCTGTTGCAACGCAAAAAAGGTTGAGAATCTCTGCATAGCTATTGTGATCGTGTCCTTGTATGATTGTGTATATATGTTGAAATATGTCCTGATTGGCTTGTCTGATTTAGATGAAATTTGGCACATATATAGTGTACTGATATGAGTAGAAGTGATTAAATGTTGACGGAGCTCGATCAGAAATCAAGGTCACATTTCATCGTCAGAGTTAAGGGGTCGGCGTTATCTCATGAACGCCCAATAAGTATGGGATGAAACTCAGCACGTAATAATTTGCATGTGGGTGGGTGGGTGGGGGGAAAGAAGTGATTTTCTTCAGGCGCAGATCAATCAAGGGTCAAACTCACGAGGTCAGGTATAATGTTCAGGAGGGACTTTGCTGTGTTCTCTGAGCAGTTGTGTTTTTTGTCCATCATTACTCGTACCTGCTGCGTACTTCATCAGAAGCTATAATGGACTCAATTTCTGACTGCAGACGTCACTTTATTATGCATGATCCTGGTAATGGTGTCAACATATTGATCCCTCATTATGTTTACCTGATCTATGGTGACACTGTACTTTTTGCCCGAAGGTTTTCATTACGTCTTCTGTCACAGTGGGTTTCGCACATGTGTGAACAGCACCAAAATGTTCAAGGCTAGATTTGAGGCAACAGTTTGAATGAAGAGCTTAATCACGTGAAAAACATTATCTTTATTGTCTGAAGAACCTCCGACAATAAAAACAGTAGCAATCAATAAGATTGCTACTGCGGGCAAAGCATGATAGCAATGGAGCGAGAGGATTCCCTGATGCGGACCATGAGGGTGGTGCTGTCTATGGTGAGAGTAATGAGCGGGTTCTCCTGCACTTGAGGTTCTATGCCCCGTTCACCGACACTGGAGAGTGAGAATCGTGAGCTGGCCAACCGTGGCAAACTGTTCCCGAACCTGAGACAACATCGAGGCTGGATGGTCTGGTCTGTCATCATGATCCTCCTCCACTGAACGATGGGTGTCACTCATGTGTTTTCATTAATTAGTTCAGACCTGGATTTCAACACCGTGTCCATCGCAGTTCATATTTATTAAGTGATTTTACATGTGGGAGACTTACTTTTGTCCTTTTGTATGATCAAAAAGATTGATGAACTGCAGCATGTAGTGGGACAACTGGATCAAGCCACTTCATGTGGTCCCCTGACCTTTAGGTCGCCCCTGCGGGACGTCATTGTGGTCTTTCTCACCCTCGCATCCTTTACTTCAGTTTGTTCAAAAGTGGTACGGAACACCACGTTCCTAATCAAAGAAAGAGAAGTACTGCAGAGCGGCATCTTTCTGGTTCCCTGTTTTTATTCTCATCATCTCACTTCTAAGGCACGTCTTAGCTACCATCTACTGCATCTTGCTCCACCTCTTGACTCGTTGGGTGGCAGCCCTCCTCCATCAGCTAACTGAAACCACCAAACAGATATCAAGGGGAGATACGCAGCCAGCTGATGGCATCCACAGCACTGGTAGACATATTGATGGCGACATTTCCGGTCCCGGGGTGAGGGCTGTAGCATGGAGAGACAAAGTGCAGTCTGTGAGCGAACTTCAACGGCGAATGATGACGCTGAGGGAGATACAGACTGTTATCCACACCTGCTTGACGCCTTTCGTTTGCACCATTATGGTGACAAGCCTTCCCGTTTGCATTACTACCACCTGCCTTATCATTGCTCATGCGTCGTCCACCGGCATCCTTGTGCAATGGTTGCTTAAGACGGTTGGCTCATTGGCGCTCCTCGTTTCCCTTTGCTTGACCCCCCAACCTAGTGCTGACGCAGGTGAGTGGCATCAAACTGTCGATAAACACACAGTACACACCTTTATACTCACCTGATTTACTGTTATAAGAAGTGCTGGAGAGGGACGCCTTCACGCTGTAGCATCCCACATAAGCATTCCCAGTTATAAAGCCGTTTCTCAACTTACAATCTTCAGAACTGGGTGTGGTGGACTGTAGGTGGGTAACTTAAGCCTACATTCCTAGCAACAACAACAAGGACAATAACAACAACAACAAGAACTAGGCCTACACAAAGCAAAATTTCATGTGAATGTTACAGCTTGTGGGGTGGGGCTGAGAATTGTGAAGGCTTAAATGGGGTGAGAATGAGTAGGTGGGCCATTTCACCAGGCACTCTGTAGATGGTTCTCCTACTCTTTCTTCCCTATATCGAAATCCTATAACCTACTCAGCTTTGTTGTGGAGAAAACGATTGAATCATGATTTCCATGAATACTGACAAATAACTGTTTATATACCTGGGTAGTAATTAATGCTTTATACTGTGATCCCGCGTCCTGTGAGTGGAAATTCACTGTTTATACAAGGGCCTCGACGAATTTCCTTCCAACTCAGTAATGGCTCGTATTCTCCTTGGGGTGGAAGAGTTCGCAGCGCTTGTTCCCTAGCGTATTAACTTTCATATTACGTTTTAAAATCACCAGATAAGCTATTTATATATGTCTAATATCGCCGTACTCTATTTATATTTTTCTATTATCGGAATAGATTGTATCATTAACAGACAGCGAAATTAGGGTTCAACAGACAACTAAACAGCACAGTGCGCGGTGATAATAAAACACCAAAGTGAGCGAGAATACGACTCAATCAGTCTTTGTACGACATATCATTCTCTACCTTCATGTACCACCTCGTCACCCTACATCGTTCTCACTCTCCTCTTCTTCATCCAACTCAGTCATTTCACTCATTCATTCCTCCCCTGTCTACCTCCCTCCATCCCTTAATTCCTCCTTTATTCTCTCGTTGTTTCCATTGGTCTTCACTCACACAGATCCAAGAACTTCAGAATTAAATTAGACTGAACCGTTCCGTGGAAAATGCACCACGCTATTTCTTCAATATATATATATATATATATATATATATATATATATATATATATATATATATATATATATATATATATATATATATACATTCTGCTGTGGCTAGATCAGAATATATGCAACACAGCTCAACCTTACTGGCTAGCAGCTGTTGTCTCTCTCTCTCTCTCTCTCAGATGGACAATTCAGACTCTTTGTAACCGGACCTGTATCACTCGGCTCAGTAAATGAGGAAGTTCCACACTGAGTTTCCTTTCATGACCACCACCTGTACCATTGATGAACACCTCATACAGATAATTATCTGCACTGGAAACTTAGTTATTATAAAAATGTTTAGTCGTATTAAACAAGTATCTTTACCAATTTTTGCAAATTCTCTGCTTGGTGATGTGGACTAATAATCTACACTCTACTGCCTTATCTCTCACAGTTTGAAGTTATTTTTCCTTTGGTTCCGTACATGCCTGTCATTTTTTATGTCTAGTGTTACCCGACATCTAAACATACTGTGGTTACTTCATACACTCTTTAGTATAGAAAACACAACATTCTTAAGCTCTAAGTGTTATACTTGGGAAAATTAGCCCCTCTCTTCCTTACTCCATGATTTTATACTCCCGTTCTGCTGAGAAAAGGGTGTTTCTTTTTGGCACTAATGTGTTGTATCTCAATTGCTTAAATGCCGAAAACAGTCATACCATCCTGTTTCTTATCTACTTTTGTACCGTAGCCTACCATCACTATTGCGTACATGCGTTTTATGTTCATTGCCTATATATGTATATCATAAAACATTTCTCTCACTGCATTCTCCTTATTCCATGTTGGAGTATATGACAACTTTGGCTTATTCTCATCACTGGTATATACAAGCAACCCTCCTCTTTTAAGATACATACACATTCATGCATACGTATACGCACATATATACATATATACAAAGACACGATCACAGTAACTACGCAAATTTTCTCAACCGTTTTGGTGAATGGAGGAACGGGGACGTAACCATGATCACCAGCTGTTGCAACTCTAAAAAAGGGTGAGAATCTCTGTGATTCTGTCCTTGTATGTATGGATATACTGTATGTATGTATTTATGTATGTATGAATGTTTACGTATGTTGAAATATGTCCTGAATGGCCTGTCTGAATTGGATTTAACTTGGCACATATGTAGTGTACTGATATGAGAAGAAGTGATTAAATATTCGATCAGAAATCAAGGTCACGATTCAACGTCAAAGTTAAGATGTCGGCGTTATCTCATGAAAGCCCGATAAATATGGGATGAAACTCAGCACGTAATGATTAATGTGTTGGGGGGGGGGAGAAGTGATTTTCTTCAGGAGCCGAACAGTCAAAAGTCAAACTCACGGGATCAGGATCATAGTTCAGGAGGGACTTTGCTGTGTTCTCTGAGCACTTGTGTTATTTGTCCAACATTAATCATACCTGCCGCGTACTTCATCAGAAGCTGTCTTGGACTCAATTTCTGATAGTGGATGTCACTTTATTATGCATGATCCTTGTAACAGCATCAACATATTGATTCCTCAGCCGCGTTGTTATGTTTACCTGATCTATGGTCACACTGTGCTCTTTGCTCGGTGGCTTTCACTCCACTTTCTGCCACTGCAGGTGTTGCATCTGTGACAACAGTACCGAAATGTTCAAGTTTAAATTTGAGACAACAATTTGAATGAAGAGCTTTATCACGTGAAAAGACGGTATATTTGTTCTCTGAAGAATCGCTGCCAATAACTGCAGAAGCCATCTAAAAGAATTTAAGATCTGTGGGTCACGTATGATAGAGATGAAGCGAGAGGATTCCTTGATGCGGACCGTCAGAGTGGTGCTGTCCATGGTGAGAGTAATGGGCGGGTTCTCCTGCACTTGGGGTTCTAAGCCACGTCCACCGACACAGGAGAGTGTTAACCGTGAGCTGGCCAACCGTGGCAAACTGTTCCCGAACCTGAGACAACATCGAGGCTGGATGGTCTGGTCTGTCATCATGATCCTCCTCCAATGTACTATGGTTGTCACTCGTTTGTTTTTATTCATTAATTCAGACCTTGACAGTGAGGATTTTGACACCGTGTCCATCACGGTTCGTATTTACAGAGTGATTTTTTATGCGTCGTACTTACTACTGTCTTTTTTCATGATAAAAAAGAATGGTGAGCTGCAGCATGTGGTGGGACAGCTGGAACAAGCCACGCCATGTGTCCCCCTGCCCCTCTGGTCGCCCTTCCGAGACGTCACTTTGGTCTTTCTCACGCTCACATCCTTTACTTCACTTTCCTCAAAAGTGGTACGCAGAACCATCTTACTGATAGAAAAAGGGAAAGTAGTGGATATCAACAACATCGCCTTCTGGCTCCGTGCTTGCAGTATTATCATTTCACTTCTAAAAGAAGTTTTATCTCCCATCTACTGCATCTTGCTCCACCTCTTGACTCGCTGGGTGGCAGCCCTCCTTCATCAGCTAAATGAAACCACCAAACAGTTGTCTAGGCGAGATACGCAGCCAGCTAATGGCATCCACAGCACTGGCAAATGGCTTGAGGGGGACATTGCTCGTCCTGGGGTGAGGGCTGTAGCTTGGAGAGACAAAGTCCACGCAGTGAGCGAACTTCAGCGACAAGTGATGGCACTAAGGGAGATACAGACTGTCATCCACACCTGCTTCACGCCTTTCGTCTGCATCATTATGGTGACAAGCCTTGCCCTTTGCATTACTTCTCCCTACTGTATCATTGCAATTGAGTCGTCCACTGGCATCTTTGTGCACAGGTTGCTCATGTCGGTTGGCTCGCTGGCGCTCCTCATTTCTCTTTGCTCGACTTCCAACCTTGTGCTGACACAGGTGAGATGCATCAAACTGTCCCTATGCACAAAGTACACACCTTTATGCTCACATGATTTACTACGACAGGTAGTGCTGGAGAGGGACTTCTTCGTCTGGTGGTACCAATATAATCATATCCAGTTATAAAGACGCCTCTCAACTCCTTCCTCATCTCCAGAAAGGGGGATGGTGGAGTGTAGGAGGAGAGTTACTTCAGCCTGCATTCCTGGCAACAAAAACAACAACAACAATAACAATAACTAGGCAACCCAAAGCAAAATGTTGTGTTAATGGTTACTGCCTGTGGAGTAGAGCAGAGAATATAATAAAAAACTTTAATGTGGTATGAATGAATATGTAGCCCATTTGACACGGCACTTTTTTGGCAGTTCCCGCTTTTTTTTTTCCCCATTTCGAGATCCTATAACCTACCGAGCTTTGTTGTGGAGAATAAGGTTAGGATAATGACTTACATGTGTACTGACAAATACCAGTTTAAGTATTTATATGCCTGGTTACTGATTAATGCTGTCTTAGCTCAGCAATGGGCCGTATTCTCCTTGGCGTTAACGAGTTCGCAGCACTTGCTCTTTAGCTAACTGATTTTCATATTACGTTTTAATATCACCAGATAAGGTATTTATTTGTCTAATACCGGCGTATGCTACTCATATCTTTCTAATATCGACACAGATTGTATCAATAACAGACAAGGTGATTTTAGGGTACTACAGACAAATTTAAGAGAATGAGGTGATAAGAAAGCTCGAAGGCGAACAAGAATAAGACCCAATCACTCCTTCCTACGACACACTCTTCATCATCCTCATGCATCACCTCGCCACCCTTTCATTCTCACGCTTCCTCTTCTTCTTCCTCCAACCACAATCACTTTACTCATTCATCCAGCCCACCTTCCTCCCTCCCTCCTTCTTTCCATCTTTTTTCTTCCATTACATTTTTTTGTTTCTTTCTTTCCATCTTTTTTTTTCCGTTATCTTTTTTTCCATTACTTTTGCTTCATCCCACCACTAAATTTACATCCCTCCCCCCCTCACCCTCTCCACCTGGTTCTCAGTGCATCTCCTTCCCGTTCATCACAGGTGGATCGGCTTGGAATGGAGGTGGAGAGGTGGAGGGCCGAGGCAAGAGACCCCGAGCTGGAGAGGAAGGTCAGTGATTCTCATTTTGTCTTCACAGTTCCCACTAGATGTTATTCGGCTTTGTCGTGAGGTCACAGGTATTATTCTCTATACTCTTTTTACTCCAACTTGGCCCAAAATTGTCGTCTCCCCATCTTTTTGCCGAGTCGTAACAACAGACTAACACTAGAATATGATGCTAGTCATGAAGAAGTTCTCTGGAAAGGAATTACAGCCATAGCATTCAGGCAAGGATTGGGGTAGAAGAGGTGTTGGAGGCGTATGTCCCTCCTATTTTCGGCAGACCAATGATTACTTAAATAAGTCTCTCTCTCTCTCTCTCTCTCTCTCTCTCTCTCTCTCTCTCTCTCTCTCTCTCTCTCTCTCTCACCTAACCCCTACCCCCACGCCTCCCCCAGCTGACCTACCTCCTGGACGCTGTGAGGGGCTACCCAGCGTTCTCCGTGGGGGGATTGTTTGTGCTGGGTAGGGGCAGGCTGGTTGAGGTTAGTATTTGGCGACGGACACTTTCTTTTGTCTCACTGTTATTCACTGTTTCTGCCATTCACCACCAGTGTTGCGCATTTACTCTCACTTCTACACTTTCCATCCCTTTGGCACTGGCACTCAATCTCACTGATACGCATTGTTATTGTCACTTACTGTTACTATGTCACTATCAATTATTGCCACAGTTATTGTTAACATGTATTGGCCACTGTCCCCATCATCCACTCACTGCTGCTGTCACTGTCACAATCACTCACATTTATTATTACTGTCGTTCATTTACTAACACTGTACTCACACACAATCACTGCCTGTCTCTCTTATTCATTGCTAGTGTCAGGTACCGTAAATGCCACTGTCACTTACCGTCAATTAGGCAATGATACTTTCCATGTCCTCTTCACTCAGTCACTTCCTGATCGTCACTGTCACGAGCATCGAAATATACAGGTATCACCGGTATATTGTGTCACTCGCCATCACTCACTCCCTGTCACTGTTATTATCACTCAGTCATCATTTACTCTCACTGTTACTCATTTGTTGTCACTGTCACCGTCACTCACTGTCACCGACACTCATATATTAAGCCACCATGTCTCACTGTTGAAAATCCCTATGAACATAAGGCACTTCACCACTGATCACACTATTATTAAAATCACCATCATCATCACTCACACTACCACTCACATCACCACCACCATCATCACCATGAGTGGACTGAATCATCGTGGGCTTTGGAGGCTGTCTAGAAACTTTACCTTAGAGGTTTACTGTGCTTACACGAACGATATCGCAAGCGGGTATTGTTTTCGGTCCTGTGTGTGTGTGTGTGTGTGTGTGTGTGTGTGTGTGTGTGTGTGTGTGTGTGTGTGTGTATGCGTGTGTGTCTGTGTGTGTGTGTGTGTCTGTGTGTGTGTGTGCTAAGAGATATTATGTCTAACAATTTTGCTCCAGCTTAAACCAAACTTTCTGGCAATGTTAAGGGTCAGCCAAGGATGAAATGACCATCTCGAGAACAGTAGGTCATGTGCCATGGTCAAAGGCAAGTGTTAAGCATGTTTCGATCAGACCTCTACTGGACTTGGTGGAAAGGTTCAGGGTTAGACAAGGCTGTAGTAATTCGACTTTTGAGGACGTGTCAAAGATCAGGGTCAAAGGATAAGGTCACACGTACGAGCGGATGTAGCAGTCTTGGCGTGCTCCATCTTCATTAGTTCTTGCAACAACCTGATTACTTGATTTGCTTACAAGTCACGCCTCGAAGTATTGAGGTATAAATCTATTTCCAGTGACCTGTTTAATACGGTGACATTTTTATTTTACTCTTGATTCTGCTAAACGATTTTATCCAGGATGTGAGAGACTCATCATGGTGAAGAGCCCAGATGTCGTCTCCATTATTGCTTCAGTACAATAATGTCTTATTTATTTTATTTTATTTTGCTCGTGAGACCTCGTACTGAAGGGGACTGAGGGGTGTGTTCATTAAACTATTCAGTACGGTGACATTTTTTACCTCTTCAGTCCGAAGAGATTATTTTTTATTTATATTGGCCATATATAAACAATTTCTTTCAGACTGGAGGATATTTTTGGATGGGCAGGGGTCAGATACAGCCGTCATTACCCCTTACATTAAATGAGGTCCCTCCTAAGCTAAATAAATCGTTTAGAGGAAGCAAGAATGGAAAAAAAAAATACGTCTCAGATGAACACCACACGATTTTATGCAGCTTACCGTAGGACTTTTGTAGTGAAGGGATTGAGAACGTATGGTAGTGGCGTGGATGGAATAAAAGGTAGAGCAAGAACGGTGGAGAAATGAAGGTGGACACAACTTGGGTGAACATACGATGGCGGCTGGTGTGTCTTAGCAAGAAGGGGAGCTAATAGGTAAGGACGGAAATGTTTTAAGTGGGGTCTGTCGTAACCATCCTTCACAGCATTCTGAGTCAGGCAAAAAATGACGAAGAAATTTACCATTATCACCACTGATATCACCATCACTATAACAACAGAAAACAACAACAGGAACAACAACAACAACAACAACAACGATAATAATAATAATAATAATAATAATAATAAGGAAACTCTGAGAACTCTGGCCCCGAGCTGTCGACGCAAAGCCTTGCTCGGTATGCCTCCGCCAAACTTTGCTCGGTATGCCTCCGCCAAACCTTGCACATGGACTCGCCATACAACCTCTATGAAAGGGATCATTGTAGGTTGAGAGGAGACTAAAGATAAACTAAGTCTACATCATATGACCTTGACCTTTGACCACTTGACCTTGCTGACCTAGGCAGTTCATTGGCCCTTCATACCGTATCACTGAAAGAAGTTTGGTCGAAATCACTCGAGGATTTCAGGAGATATAGCGCCCACACCCATATGACTTTGATCTTTGACCCCTTGACCTTGACCTAAACAGATCATCGTCCCTTTATAATGTACCACTGAAAAGAGTTTGGTCGAAATCCATCTAGGAATTCCGGAGATATCACGCCCATACACATATGACCTTGACCTTTGTTCACTTGACCTTGTTGATCAGTTAAGTTCATCGTCCCTCTTTACTCTGTCACTGAAAAGAGTTTAGTCAAAATCTGTCGAGGATTCAAGAGCTAACGTGCCCATACCCATACGACCCTGACCTTTGACCTGCTGACCTTGGTGAGGTAAGTAGTTAATCGTCTTTTCTTACTGTATCACTGAAAAAAGTTTGGTAGAAATCTGTTGAGGGGTTCAAGGAGATATCGCGCTCACTAAGTCTAATGAACTTGGCCTTTGACCCCTTGACCTTGCTGACCTAATCAGTTCATCATCCTTTCACACTGCATAATTGACAAAAGTCTGGTTGATATCTATCAAGGGGTTCAGGAGATACTGCGTCCACAAGGATAGACTAAGTCAGCCCCATATGACCGCCTAACTGACCAAATCACTTCATCAACTTTTAAAACTGCGTCACTAACGAAAGTTTGGTGGAAATTCGTCGATTGGTTAAGGAGATATCGAGCCCAGAAAAGTGTTACCAGCAGTCGCAGGCATGCACGGGTAGACCAGTCACTTAATGATCCCTCCACCACAGGTGGACGTAGGCATAATAATAATAATAATAATAATAATAATAATAATAATAACAATAATAATAACAATAATAATAATAATAATAATAATAATAATAACAATAATAAAAACTTCTGACATCCCTATGGGAAGTTATATTATTATTATTAATATTATTATTATTATTATCATTATTATTTAAACTGTGATATTTCAAAGGCCATTTTACCAGGAGTCGTCAAACTTGATGACCTTAGTCGGACGGCTGTCCGCTTCTCTTGGCCAAATATGGTGGCAATCCATCAACCTGCTTTCCGGATATTATCCGGAACACAGAAAAGTGAGTCAGACACACTGTCTCGAGAACAGCTTAAACTACGAAGCTGAAATTTTACTACAAAATTAGTCTCAAGGCAAAGGCAGACTAGAGGGGAGTGCGACTGAAATCGGTTGTTTATTCTCTGAGATTGCCTGGGGTCAAAAATTGATTTTTTTTTTTTCAGATATTCCAGATATCACCTACTTTTTCTTGAAGGATTAAAGCTACAGCCACCAAAATTGGAGAACTTATAAACTGTGATGACCTAAGGTGACATGCACAAGATCAGTGCCCTTGAATTCGCCTGGGGTTTGAAATTGGGAGTTTTCTGGATACTCCGGATGTTACCTAATTTTCGATGAACGATTAAAGCCAGATGCACCAAATTTAGTGGACTTATAGACTGTGATAACCTATGGTGACATGATTAATATAAGTGACTTGACCTCAGCTGGGGGTAAAAAATTAACACTCTCAAGATATTCCAGATGTCACGAAATTTTCCATGAAATATTAAAGCTAGAGTTACCAAATTTTGTGGACTTATAGACTGTGATGACCTAAAGTGACAAGTGCAAGATCAGTGACCTTGACCTCAAGGTCTCATTATAGCTCGGTTTCTAGCAGGTTGTGGAAAGTATTGGTAGATCAAAATTGTCCTTGGAAAATTTTACGGTGTTCCAATTATTATTATCACCCGCCTTTAGATGGTGGAATGATAATGTTTTTGCCTGCCTTTGTGTTTCTGTCGGTGTGTGTGTATCTGTTCCCATTATATCTTACGAACGGCTTGAGGTATCAACATGAAACCTTCAGAGTATCAAGATATGGTAAAAATCTTGGTCGAGATCGAAAAAGGGCACTCGAGGTCGAGGTGCCTGCCTTTAGCACCATTATATCTCATGAATGGCTTGAGCTCTCAACATGAAACCTTCAGGGTATCAAGATATGGCCAAAATCTTGAACCAGTCCGAAAATGGGCATTCGGAGCCAACGTCAAGCTCACCAAAATGGCTGCCAAAGGTCAACTAGTTTTTATCGCCCTCCTTTAGCGGCATTATATCTCATGAACGGATTGAGCTATCAACATGAAACTTTCTGGGTATCAAGATATGGCCTAAAACTTGGCCAACAGCATACTCTGGCTGGCGATTAGCATTCGGCTCCCGAATGCTTTTCTTTCATTATTATTATTATTATAATTATAATTATTATTATTATTATTATTGTGGTAGGTGGTGGCGACCATCATCCACGCACTTGATGCAGTGCTGCCTACTTCTTCCTTAGCCTGTATCAATCTTTTTCTTTGCCTGCCCTCCTCTCTTCCTATTTCTCCCATCTATCCTGTCACTTCTTATTGCTTTTCTTTCCTTTACAGGTAGCTTTACATTGAGTGACAAGCCAAATGGTTTCCTGTAAGCCAAGAAACCATTTACAACGCTGGGTGGTAACCATATAACCAAACCATACGTGCTCCCTAAGTGTCAGCAAGTGGGTTGGTGGAGGGTTAGTGCCCCTCCCCGTAAAACAAATAACTGAAAATCAAGTGGCCACCCCTTACGGGATTATAGCGTCTGGCAATAGACAGATAGATTATTATTATTATTATTATTACTACTACTACTACTACTACTACTACTACTACTACTTCTACTGCTATTATCATCATCATCATCATCATCACCATCCTCATCCTTATCACCATCACCATCATCACTGATACTCCTCCATCACGGTGGGTCTAACAAACTACCGTATGCCATTATGTTACCGATCTCGTGGCCAGTCTTCACTAATTATATGGGTTTTGTCAGATGGGCTGCTTCATCGCCACCTACCTGGTCATCTTGCTGCAGTTCCGTAGCGGGGAGACTGAAGATGACAGCTAGATCTTGCAGACCACAAAAGCGTAGAAGGCAACAGGGTTGAAGAGAGAGGCCAAGAGAGAAGAGTCGTAGTTACAATAAAAGATAGTAAAGAATACGTAAAATGAAGGGATGAAATCTGATACCTTTTGAAAACTTGTGTACAGTATAAAGGGAAGATTGGGCAAAATACAGGTAATTGCACTGAACCAGAATCTCATCTGGGGTTGTGTTTCCACGGGTCAGTCTGCTACTATGGGCGTGGATGCGATAGTGGGAATAGGAGATTAAAAAATGATACAAGACTGACACTGATAACTCTGACTTAACCGTCTCCACCGCACAAGGTATCACCTGGTGAAGTGGGAATGAAGTGCTATATATGGGCCATTTGGTATATCTCTAAGGTAAAGTGTAAGGGAATCTCCTAAGGACACAAGGATGCGGAACTTTTGCTCCTTGTTTAAGGAAAAGAGCAACGTAAACAGTATAAGTGGAAACAGCAGAGATGGTGGATAAGAGGAAAGACTAATGAAAAAAGAGAGGACAAGGGAAAAAAAGGAACAGAGAAGAGAAAGGAGATTAGGAATAAAAAAAAGGGGGAAAGAAGAATGGAGTAAAACACAAGAGGAATGGGAGAACGTGAAGACAAACAAGAAGAGGGAAAAGAAAAGACGAGGACTGGAGATAGGAGGGAGGAGAAACCTAAAAGATGGGAGACAAGAAAGATAAGAAAAAGGAAGAGACATGACTAGGAGAAAAGAGCGGAAGGAATGGAAGAGGCCAGAGAAAAGGAGACATGACGTGATGAACAGCGATGAAGAGAAGAGTTCATATACTTTAGAATGAAACAGTATAAACAATAGTTATAAACAATAGTTCGCTTAATAAACTGCCACCTCCTTTAACTTATTCTTTTCCTCTGGTGGCCAATACACCTAAGATGGGAGAGGCTTGGTATACTTCCGTGGCCATGGATGATGCTTTTTGATGCGATGAATCTGGGAGAAAATTGATCAAAGTACTGGGGACAGAAATGAGCAGCAAAACTTTTTTCCTTGACTATAGACTTGTAAACAATAACATCGATCCACTAGTCAGTCGAATCTTTATGAAACTCTCACATGATATTTTGAAAACTAAATTACACTCCGAGGATTCCATCACTGGTCTCTGAAATCATTGCTCACCTTCTCGTTATTATTCGTAAGGAGGTGGATGGGTATTATGAGTTACCGTAGGGAAGTGAATCGATGTTATGGTTTATCGTAAGGAAACGGATCGATGTTAAGAATCATCGTAAACAAGTGAAATGGATCAGTGTTATAATTTATCATCATTATCATCATCATCAAAATCATCATTATTATATGCATCACCATATCTGTCACTACAATCATCGCACCGATTAGGTCACCATAATAATTTATCACCACCATCACCACGCCGCAGTACCACTATCAGGACTATCACACACACACACACACACACACACACACACACACACACACACACACACAACTTTTTGTATCACCATCAATATGGCAACACATGCCGACAATATCACTCCACACCACACGTCAAACAATTATACCAAACCAACTTTATCTTTGTACGTGTGTGTGTGTGTTTCTAAATTTAGTCTTTCCCTCCCTCCCTCTCTGTCTTTCTTCCTCTCAAAATTATCTTAACCTCCTCTCTCTAAGGCTGGCACCCACGCTCTCTAATGTTGGCCGCCTTCTCTCTCTCTCTCTCTCTCTCTCTCTCTCTCTCTCTCTCTCTCTCTCATGTCACTGTTCAATATGTTACGCAATGTAATAATGCCAATATTTGAGTGTCAAATTAGATAGTGGATGATCAACGCAACGGTAAGAGGTTATGTCACTCTGCATTATTTAGTTTCCGTCATCATCGCCATCAATAGTCCAGTTATTATCTTGATCATCATCGTCATCGTCATCGCCATCCTCAATGTCGTTAACATCAATGTCATTTTACTTATCGTCACTTGTATCATCATATCACCATCGTCGGCGGCACTGTCATCATCATTATCATAATCGCTATCCTCATGGTCATCTTCGTCAAGTCAGAAGTTTCCCTGACATTGATAGAAGGTATTTACACACGGCTTCGTCAACTGATGCCTCCTTCAAGGGTTACCTTGACTCAAAACTCATACCCACACGTTTCTTTTCATTCACACAACCACCAAGCATTTCAGGATATATATATATATATATATATATATATATATATATATATATATATATATATATATATATATATATATATATATATAGTGGTAGGTGGTGGTCACCATCATTCACTCACTTGATGCAGTGCTGCCTACTTCTTCCTTAGCCTTTAACATTCTTTTTCTGTGCCTGCCCTCCTCTCGTCCTCTTTCTCCCATCTTTCCTGTCACATCTTATTGCTTTTCTTTCCTGTACAGGTGGCTTTACATTGAGTAACAAACCTAATGGTTTCCTATAAGCCAAGAAACCATTTACAACGCTGGGTGGTAACCATATAATCAAACCATACGTGCTCCCGACGTGTCAGTAAGTGGGTTGGTGGAGGGTCAGTGCCCCTCCCTGTAAAACAACTAACTCAAAGTCAAATGGCCACTCCTTACGGGATTATGGCGTCCGACAATACACACACACACACACACACACACACACACACACACACACACACATAAATACATATATATAGATAGATAGATAGATAGATATGTCTATATATATAGATAGATAGATAGATAGATCTCTATATATATATATATATATATATATATATATATATATATATATATATATCATCCAATTCTATGTTGCCCCATGAGAAGCGTAGAAGCCCGGGGCTAGGCAATTTGGTCCTGACATTTAAGATGAGAGTGACCAGCCTCACTCATCCTTGAGTGGCATTACATGAGCAATATCCCCAACCATCCCTTGGATATAAACCTTCACGGGCTTAGTCCGACTGGAGTGCTTTAATTACCCACTAAACCACCAGGTGCCATAATTTGGTTATATGGTTACCACCCAGCGTAGTAAATGGTTTCCTGGTGTACAGGAAACCATTAGGGTTGTCACTCAGCGTAGAGTCACCCATAAGCAGAAGGAAGAGGAAAGAATGAAAGAAAGAAAGACAAAAGACGGAGTGTAAAGTCACCCGTAGGCAAAAGAACGAGGAAAGAATGAAGTAAAGAAAAACAGAAGAGGAAGAAAGGAATGGAGAGAGGAGAGGAAAGGGCATACACCCGAGAGCAGCACTACATCGAGTGAGTGGATGGTGAGCGCCCCCACCCACACACACAAACATATATATATATATATATATATATATATAGATAGATAGATAGATAGACAGACAGATAGATATATATAGATAGATAGATAGATAGATATAGATAGACAGATAGATAGATAGATACAGATATAGATATAGATAGATAGATAGATAGATAGTGTTACATAGCCTATGATTTCATCATCCTTTGTGTAATTTTAACGCACAGTATGCTGCATGTTTGATCACGAGCGTGTTCTGCCTCAGTCCCCCCCTTCTACCGTTATAGTAGAGTAAGTCGTTCTTTCTGTTGTTCAGAGCGGGATTGTCAACTCTTTGTCCCCATGGCTTCATTTGCGCGTCCTTCTAACAAGTTGTATCAAGCTCTGCTGGCCCCTATATAATGAGCTCAGTCTCTGCATCATTGCCACTTAGATCTGCTCCTCATTTTGTTCACATCTCTGTCCTTCCCTGTACAGTTATTATTGTGAGTACTCAGGAAGTCTCCAACCATCTAGCAGCTGTGTGATTTGAGTATAAGTGTTATTGCATTTTGTTCTTGTACTGTATAGCATAAGTTGTTAATTTGTGGACCTAGTGAGGTTTTTGTAATTCATGTGGGGTTCTTGTTGTTAGCCATTCTTCATAATAGTTTGTATCTGTAATAATTTATCTTGCATTAACTGAGCATTACCCAGTGTATTTTCATTTTATTAGGGCTGACTTAGATAAATTTACTCTTGCTAATTTCGTGTTAATAGAGGCTATTGCAGTTAACCCTATATTTAACCTGTTTTTTGCCATTACATTATCCTTATGAGTCCTGAATGTTTTGTTGTTAGTTTGAGCATTAAACTTTAACTTGTAATTTTACCTAACTCTTTTGTTTTGAACCTGGAACTTTACGGGACAGTAGTGATTTTTAGTAGTCTCACTTAAAGTGTACATTATCTTTCGCTGTTCTGTAACATAAATTTGGCGACCTCTCATCAGGATATTCAGGATATTATCATAAGGATATTGCTTGATATTTTGTGACTGTTACTTATTCATGATGTCTACTATTACTACACTTGATGAAGCCAAAGATTTTTTGTCAAATGTGCAAACAGTGTTGGATGTAGAAAACAGAACAAAGAATGAACTTAAGCTTGTTGCTCAACAATTGGGAATTGCTGTTCGCTCTCATTCTAAAGATCAAATTGTTGACATGATTAATGAAAGCTTGTTTAATGTAACTCCTCGAAATGAGCAAACGCAGATTGAATTAGCTAAGTTACAGCTAGCCCTGCAGGAGGCTCAGGCTAAGGAGGCGGAGTCTCGTGTTAAGGAGGCTGAATTTCAAGCACGTGCTAAGGAGGCTGAGTCTCAGGCTAAGGAGGCGGAGTCTCAGGCTCGTATTCAGGAGGCACAGATACTGGCACAAATTGAACTTGCCAGGATTCAGTCAGACCATGAGTATCGCATGAAACAAGGTGGAACTGGATCATCTAGCTCTGATGATTTTGATGTGGCTAAAAATGTTAAACTTGTCCCCCCTTTTAATGAATCTGATTTAACAAAGTATTTTCAGTTGTTTGAGAGGGTAGCTACAGGTTTTAATTGGCCCAAGGAGTATTGGCCAGTACTCCTTCAAACTGTTCTCACCGGTAAAGCTCAAGTAACTTATGCATCTTTGCCTCAGCATCAATCTGATAATTATGATGTAGTTAAGAGCTTGATTCTTAAGGCCTATGAGCTTGTTCCTGAAGCCTATAGAGTAAAATTTAGGACAACTTATAAGCAAGATAAGCAATCCCATGTTGAATATGCAAAAATCAAAGAAGATCTGTTAGAGCAGTGGTTAAATTCTAAGAATGTGGATTCTGATTTTGACAAATTTAAGCAGATGATTTTGCTGGAGGACTTCAAAAAGTGTATTAGTAAAGATGTAAGCCTATATCTTGATGAGAAAAGAATAGATAATTTGTCTGATCCTGCAGTTTTAGCTGATGAATATGTTCTCACTCACAAGAGATATTCTAGAGAAAGAAGGAAAGCAGAGAGTAAGTACGTTGCCTCTACTCAGAGTACAGGTAACAGGAAAGAGAATAAAGATGATGTTTCTCAGGAAGTAAATACCAGCTTCACCTCTAGATTTCAGAAAAGTAAATGTACTTATTGTAGTAAGCTTGGTCATACTACGGAGAAAAGTTTCAGGAGACAGCGTGATGTGAACAAAAAGGAGTCTTTAAATATTCAGTCAATTGGTCTAGTGTCCACCCTTGAGAGTTCCCATAATTCTTGAACTGAGTTAACTGAACCTGCTTTGAGGGGTAACTTAAATTCTCATGATGGAGCTCCTCTTTTGAGCAGTAACGTGGGTGACACTCTCAAGAGTTCATGTGCTAATTTCCTGTCTGATGGTTTTGTCAGTCCTCTGGACAGTAATGACAGGAAATCAGTTAAAATATATCGTGATACAGGTGCTTGCCAATCCCTTATGCTGACCAGTGTTCTAGGCTCTAATGTTAATTCCTCTGATGAAACTGTAATCTTACAAGGTGTAGGGAATAATTACTTCTCTGTCCCTCTGTGCAGAGTGAATTTAGAGTCTGGTTTTGCTAATGGTTCCGTTATGGTTGGGTTGGTTGAGACACTCCCAATGTCAGGTGTAACTTTCTTACTTGGAAATGATATTGGTGGAAGTCAAGTGTGTCCAGCTCCTCAGTTGTCTAGTGAACCAGTGGCTGCGGCCCAGGATTGTGATGTCCCTGATGTGTTCCCTGTATGTGCTGTCACTAGGGCTAAGTCTAAAGTTACTGGTGATTTAGAGGATAATGATGATGATGATGTTATCCTAGCTGACACTTTTCTTGCTAATTTGGACCACTCACCAGATGAGGCAGTACCCTGTAGTGTTGATAATTTGTCTCGTGAAGAGTTGGTTGAGTTGCAGGTTGCTGACCCTGAGTTGAAAGGTCTAGCTAACTCTGCTTACAGTGAAGAAGAGTCAGCCGGTGCTTCTACTTGTTATTATGTAAAGTCAGGAGTACTTATGAGGAAGTGGAGACCCCCAACAGCATCAGCCGACTGTGAATGGGAGGTTGTACATCAAGTTGTCATCCCTCGTGTTTGTAGGCAGGATATCATTAGAGTGGCTCATGATTCCAGTTTGGCAGGACACCTTGGAGTGAGGAAGACTGTGGCACGCATTTTGAAACACTTCTACTGGCCAGGTATCTTCAGGGATGTTTCCTGGTATTGTAAGTCTTGTCACACCTGTCAAGTTGTGGGGAAGTGTAATCAGACCGAAAAGGTTGCACCTCTAGTTCCCATTCCTCCTTTTGAGGCGCCTTTCACCCGTGTGTTGGTGGATATTGTGGGCCCTCTTCCTAAGACTTCTTCAGGATTATCTTATGTGTTGACCCTGACTGATATGGCTACTCGTTATCCTGAAGCCATTCCACTTAGAAATATCTCAGCAAAGAACGTGGTTAAGGAAATGCTAGGGTTCTTCACAAAGTTTGGTCTGCCCAAGGAGGTACAGTCAGACCGGGGAAGTAATTTCATGTCAAACGTTTTCAAGCAGTCTCTGAAAGAGTTGGGCATCACCCAGATCACGTCTTCAGCTTACCATCCCCAGACCCAAGGAGCGTTGGAGAGATATCATCAAACACTCAAATCGATGCTCAAGAAATACTGTTTGGAACATCAGAAAGACTGGGATAAAGGTCTTCCATTCATTGTATTTGCTGCAAGAGAATCTGCAAATGAATCACTGGGCTTCTCACCTTTTGAACTACTGTTTGGCCATGAAGTAAGAGGACCCCCTAAGCTACTCAAGGAATGCTGGCTGTCGGAGGAAGATGATGTCAACCTGCTGGAGTATGTGATGAAGTTCAAAGAACTGCTGTCCACTGCTTTACAGTTGGCGAGAGAGAATTTAGAAGCTACTCAGGAGAAGATGAAGACTTGGTATGATAAGAAGTCCAGGTTACACCACTTTCAGCCAGGAGATCAGGTTTTGATTCTGCTACCAGTGCATGGGCAACCTCTTCAAGCCAAGTTTAGTGGTCCTTATTTCGTGGAGAAGAAACTCAGTGATGTCAACTATGTCATCGCCACACCAGATCGTAGAAAGAACAAGCAACTATGTCACATCAACATGCTAAAGTTATATCACAGGCGGGACGAAAATAATCCAGTCTGCACTGTAGCTGTTCCACCCGAGTCTGCAAGTGAAGCTCTCCCATGCAGTATGAGCCTGAGTGATAGTTTGGGGAAGAATCCTGATATCATGAATGATCTCCAGACTAAGCTTTCTCATCTACCTCCCGAGGAAAGGCAGGAGTTTTCGGCATTACTGCAGGAGTACCCGCAAGTGTTCCGTGCCACTCCAGGAAGAACCACTGTGTTGATGCATGATGTCGATGTTGGAGACGCAAAGCCAATTAAACTGCCTCCTTACCGTGTGAACCCAGTGAAAGTTCCTCTCATCCAGAAGGAGCTTGGCTACCTGTTGGACCACAAGATGACTGAGCCCTGTCAGAGCGAGTGGAGTTCTCCTGTCACTCTGGTCCCTAAGCCAGGTGGGTCACAGCGGCTTTGCATTGACTACAGACGTGTTAATCAGATAACCAAAACAGACACTTACCTTCTCCCTCGCGTGGAAGATTGCATAGACAAGATCGGAAAGGCTAGGTACATAAGTAAGTTTGATTTGTTAAAGGGATACTGGCAAGTACCTATGACTGAACGTGCTAGGGAGATCTCATGTTTTGTAACATTAGGAAAGACTTTTGTATGTTCTGTAATGCCATATACAGATTGTTTTAGAGTAATAAGAAATTTCCTTTGTAAATTTCTTTTTTCTTTGTGGGGAGGTGTTACATAGCCTATGATTTCATCATCCTTTGTGTAATTTTAACGCACAGTATGCTGCATGTTTGATCACGAGCGTGTTCTGCCTCAGTCCCCCCCTTCTACCGTTATAGTAGAGTAAGTCGTCCTTTCTGTTGTTCAGAGCGGGATTGTCAGCTCTTTGTCCCCATGGCTTCATTTGCGCGTCCTTCTTACAAGTTGTATCAAGCTCTGCTGGCCCCTATATAATGAGCTCAGTCTCTGCATCATTGCCACTTAGATCTGCTCCTCATTTTGTTCACATCTCTGTCCTCCCCTGTACAGTTATTATTGTGAGTACTCAGGAAGTCTCCAACCATCTAGCAGCTGTGTGATTTGAGTATAAGTGTTATTGCATTTTGTTCTTGTACTGTATAGCATAAGTTGTTAATTTGTGGGCCTAGTGAGGTTTTTTTTAATTCATGTGGGGTTCTAGTTGTTAGCCATTCTTCATAAGAGTTTGTATCTGTAATAATTTATCTTGCATTAACTGAGCATTACCCAGTGTATTTTCATTTTATTAGGGCTGACTTAGATAAATTTACTCTTGCTAATTTCGTGTTAATAGAGGCTATTGCAGTTAACCCTATATTTAACCTGTTTTTTGCCATTACATTATCAATATGAGTCCTGAATGTTTTGTTAGTTTGAGCATTAAACTTTAACTTGTAATTTTACCTAACTCTTTTGTTTTGAACCTGGAACTTTACGGGACAGTAGTGATTTTTAGTAGTCTCACTTAAAGTGTACATTATGTTTCTCTGTTCCGTAAGAATAGATACATATATATATATATATATATGACAATGTATAGCTAGCTGTTTGATGTAACTGTATGAATGCACAGTGTCGCTGTTAGGAATTCTGTTGTGACTAGATCAGAATATATGCAACACAGTGCAGTCTGACCGCCTCTGAGCTATTGCCTCTCCCTCAGAAGTAGCAGTTCAGATTCCTTGTAACCGGACCTGTATCACTCGGACCAATAAATGAGGAAGTTCCACACTAAGTTTGCTTTCACGACCTGCACCAGTATTATACGTAAACACCTGTTACAGATAATTATCGGCAATGGAGACATGGTTATTATATAAACGTTAAGTTGTATTAAAGTTTCTTACCTAATATTGACAAAGTCTCTGCCTGAAGGTGAGGACTAATAATATAAACTCCATTGCCCCATCTCTCATAGCTTGAACTTTTGACTGTGTCCTTTGGTTCAGTATATGGATCTCACTTTTGATGTCTAATGTTACCCGACATCTAGGCTGCGGTTAGGTTAGGCTCGAAAGTATTAGTTTGAATTATGTATTTGTGACTCATCTAATGAGTCAGTCTGAAAATCTTTCTCTTGAGTGCATAAATTTTATATTGCATTTGTCAATATGGATTGAATGTAAGGGTTAGCACAATAAAAAACAAAATTCTAACATTTTGTATTATACTAGTAAGAAAATGCTTGATTATTTTACAATTCAGTGACATTTAACCTATATTTTTTCTCACCCCACCCATGTTATTATCACCCCCGTTACTTGGTAAGAACATAATAGCAACAACAACAACAAAATGTTATTTACCCTCCAAAGGAAAAAACTTTGTGCCAAAGATCTACAAGCTTGTTTGATCTGCTAAGACCATTATTCTTCATGTTCAGTAAGTTTCAGAGGCAGGGGAGTAAAATAAATGTATTTTTACTTCCCCCCCTCCAATTGTCTATACGCAAATACATGCAAACGTACGCATACCGCATACGATTGCAGGTGTAAACTGCACACACACACACACACACACACACACACACACACACACACACTGTCTCTCCAAACACGCACTCTCCTACAAAAACGTCCACGCTCATCTGCACAAAAGCAAACTTAGAGAACATAGAGAAGCTGCATATTCACCACGCAAACCCGGATGTCATACGTCTCTCTCTCTCTCTCTCTCTCTCTCTCTCTCTCTCTCCACAAGCACGGAAGCCAAGCAAGTAGGAGTAGACTGTAGCACCAGTTGAGCAGGGCAGTACTCCCAAGGTGGATGGAAAGCTGATGACAGGGAGAGCTGGAGCTCCCGTTTCATAAGCCCTCGGGACTAATTCCTGTCCATCCTCCTTTGCTGAACTTTTTCACTGTTTCAGTAACACAGAGAGTAAGCCAGCATGCTCTCCAGTACAAGTTTCTCTATCGTCACCAAACTACATGAATAGTACACACTACATATCCTTTTCCAAAATTAAAAAAAAATTATGGCTTCACAGTACATAGCCTTGGATTCCCCAGGGGGGGGGGAACCATAAATGCCCCCACCTTTTGCCCCTCTTCCATTGACGACTCGAGCTGCCTGGAACCACTGTCTGCCTCACTTCTTCTTCATTTCTGCAACATTCGCGGCCTTTCCTCTAACTTTCGCTCTGTTGAGCACCACCTCTCCTCTAAACATCACCTTTTCCTAACTGAGACTCAGCTGTCTCAGACAACTGACAGCAAATCCTTTTCTGTATCCTCCTACTTTCTCTAAACTCATTTCAAAGCCAAAGGTGGCTGTTGTGTATACATACGCAACGACTTATCTTGCTCTCGTGTTCCTGAACGCGATTCTTCTGAATTCTCTACACTCTGGCTTCGGCTTTCCTGTCATTCTCTTACTAAATATATCTGCATTGTTTACTTATCCCCTAATTCTACTGACTATGAAAAATTCTTCAACTATAACACCTCCACGATGGATCACATTCTATCCATTTTTCCTTTCTCTGAAATCTCTATTCTAGGAGATTTCAGTGTTCACCACCACCTTTGGCTCTCCTCTCCTTTCACTGATCCACCTGGTGAACAGGCCTACATCTTTTCTATCCTTAATGACCTAGAGCAGCTTGTACAGCACCCTACCCGTATCCGTGACTGCCTTGGAGAGAGCTCCAACATATTTGACCTCTTCCTTACAACTAATCCTTCTGTTTGCACTGTTACTCTTTCCTCTCCGTTGGGCTCCTCCGATCACAACCTTATCACCTAAACCTGTCCTATTGCTCCGGTACGGCCTGTGGACCTTCCAAAGAAACGTCGGCTGCGGCACTTTGGAGCTGCGGATTGGGAGGCCCTCAGGCAGTACTTCTTTGACTTTCCATGCAATGATTAATGTTTCCACGGCCGGAAGCCATCTGAGTGTGCCTTGCACATTACAGATATTATTTTCTCGGACATGGAGGCATACATTCCTTCCTCATATCCTTTGACTAATGCAAGAAAGCCTTGGTCTAATTGCACTTGTTATAATGCTGTCCACAACAAGGAGAGGACTTATAAAAGGTACCAGAGCCAACCCACCCTTGAATCATGTTTATGTTTCTGGCCGGAAACGTGCCAAGTCTGTTCTTCGCTCCGCTAAAAATAATTTCATCCGTACTAAATGCTCTCAGCTCTCCAACTCGAATTCTTCCCGCTCCTTCTGGCACCTTGCCAAAAACGTTTCTAACAACTTTACCTCATCATCCTTCCCTCCTCCTTTCTACTTTGATGGTTCTGTAGCAATTTTTTCTACTGTTAAAGCAGATCTCCTCGCCCAGATTTTCTCCTCCAATTCCACCTTAAACGATTCCGGTCCTGTTCCTCCATCACTTCCCCCTTAGAACTCCTCATGGCTGACGGTAAAATTTCTTCAGCTGATGTATTTTCTGCCATCACAGGCCTCAATACTAACAAAGCATATGGGTCTGATGGAGTCCCTCCTGTTGTCCTCAAGAACTGTGCTTCAGTGCTTACACCCTGCCTAGGTAAACTCTTTCGCCTTTGTCTATCAACTTGTACCTTTCCTTCTTGCTGGAAGTTTGCTCTCATTCAGCCAGTCCCGAAGAAGGGTGACCATTCCCAACCCTCTAACTATCGTCCAATTGCTTTAACATCCTGTATCTCAAAAGTTTTCGAGTCAGTTCTTAATAGAAAAATATTTCAAAGCATCTTTCCTATCACAACCTTCTTTCTGATCATCAGAATGGGTTCAGTCAGGGACACTCCACTGGCGATCTTGTCACCTACCTTTCAGACTCCTGGTCATCCTCCTTTCGGGACTTTGGCAAAAGCTCTGCCATTGCACTTGACATTTCAAAGGCTTTCGATCGAGTCTGGCATAAATTTTTAATTTCCAAGCTGCCCTCTTACGGTTTCTATCCTTCTATCTGTGCCTTCATCTATAGCTTCCTTTCTGGTCGTTCTATAGCTGCTTTTGTAGTCGGCCATCGTTCTTCTCCTAGATCACAGTGGTATTCCTCAGGGCTCTGTCCTATCACCAACTCTCTTCCTTTTATTTATCAATGATCTTCTAAGCTGTACATCTAACCCTATCCACTCGTACGTTGATGACTCCACCCTTCACTTTTCCATTCGGTTCCCACAACGTCCATCTCAGCAGTTACGTCAAGAAACAAGCGATGAGGCTATGGCACACCTAATGTCTGATTTGGCTCATATCTCTGACTGGGGTAAAAAATCATCTTGTTTTTAATGCATCAAAGACTCAGTTCTTACACCTATCAACCCGACAAAATCTTCCACAGGTGTACCCACTAATGTTTAATAATATTCAGCTTAATCCTGCATCATCCTTGAACATGCTTGGGGTTTCATTCTCTCGGGACTTATCTTGGAAAGATCTTTTGTAAAATCTGCTTCCAAGAGATTAGGTGTGCTAAGCCGACTCCATTCCTTCTTTACTCCTGTATAATTATTGACTCTATGCACGGGTTTTATCTGCCCCTGTGTAGAGTACAACTCTCATGTGTGGGGAGGCTCTCCACATACAGCTCTTCTCAATAGGGTGGAGTCAAAGGTTTTTCGTCTCATTAACTCTCCTCCTCTTACTGACTCCCTTCAACCTCTGTCTCTTCGCCATACTGTTGCATCTTTATCTCTTCTCTATCGTTCTATCGCTACTTCAATGGTCACTGCTCCCGTGAACTGTCTGCTTGCATTCCTCCACCTCTACGATGGGCGCGTAGCACCCGTCTAGCAGCAAACTTTCATCCCTTTTCTGTCTTACTCTCTAATGCAAGAGTTAACCTTTACTCTCAGGTTAAGGAAATAGAACTCTGGAACTGTCTCCCTCTGTGTGTATTTCATGCTAGCTATGACCTCCAGTCTTTCAAACGCAGTGTGTCCAGGCATCTCGAAATGATTGGATCTTGAATTTGGCTCTCTCTTGTATTTTGTTTTTCTCTTGGAAGGAACAGTTATTGCGGGCTCGTGGTCTTTGCTTCCTTCTTCCTAGCATAAAAGAAAAAAAAAATCACAAATACAACCTCCCTTCATTGTCAGTGTGTGTGTGTGTGTGTGTGTGTGTGTGTGTGTGTGTGTGTGTGTGTGCAGTCATGGGTAAGCTTGGGCAGTAGCGTCGGGTTATAACTTTTTTACAACCTTATGTTCCTGTACCTGAAGTCGATGAACTCTTGCGTAAAAACAAAGGAAAAGTCCTTATTCCTCTCAGTTTTAAAACAAGGTCACTCCGAAAAAAATAATCGATTTTTTGCAAGTGTATATTTACACGGATAATAATAATAATGATAATAATAATAATAATAATAAAAACAGCTTACACAAATGCATTAAGTATTTAATACCATCATTGTTTATTACCTAGAATAAATTTAAGCTGCAGTTCAGCTTTGTTTCTGCAGGCAGCATAAAGTTCCTGGATCAATTTCATTTCACGTTCTGCACACTGATTACTCCTTGGTATCTTGAGTAAGGATGGCTTCTGCTTCCAGTGATTCTGCAATAAGTTTAGTGCTTTTTTGTAAGGTTTCAATATTTCTAACAAGTCCTTGAAGTCAGTTTCACTGTACGCCTAATTAGTAAACCAGTACTCTGCCCATTCGTACGAAATGAATCTGCATATCTTCCCGAAAGTCTTCCTTGTTGTAGGTATAAGAATGAATACAAGAAGAGCGAGAATTGCTCTTGAATTCGGCCTCGCATTACTGATTCTGGAATTTTGTGAAAGTTAATCAGGAAAATGCCCTTTTTCTTCAAAGACTCTAAACACTCGTGTTAAATGGTACAAAACTTCAGGTCATCTCTCCATCCTGACTTATCGAGGATCTCTTCTGTTCCATTCTCAAACTGTGATATTAGTTTTTCATAATAATTTATTAGTCGAGACACAAATAGATATTCGATGTTTGGAGAATTGGTGTTAGCGTCAGATTCTTCGTCCATCACCAAACGGAGAATCCTGTCCAGAATGTGATGCTGACAACCGATAAACTGTGGTTTGTTGAAACTTATCCGAGAACATTTATTGTAATCTGACAACAGTTTCACTCTTTTTCCCAGTGTTAATGCTAGTTGTATCAGCAATGATCATTTTTATTGCATGCCATGAGTTGTATTCATCAGTAACTTTTGCAATTCCTTCAGCAATAGTTTCAGCCTTGCCATTTTCCAAACGCAGTGCATCTAATGTTATTTCGGTTCTTTCATTTTTACGTAGTACTACCTGATACTCATTTTTATCAATCCGCTTTCCATCGAGATGTAAACACCATGTTTCCAACTGTAACTTTTCAATAATTTTCTTCTTCAGTTTAGCAGCCTCTTTCTATATCGACTTGTAAATTGTTATTTGACTTGGAGCTGGAATGTCAATACCATCATGTGACAACTGTTTGTGTATTTTAACAGCTTTACTTGTCGATACTCCAGCGGATGTCACCAAGTTAGTTGCAACTTTACTTTTGTTGTATTTTCTGGTTGATGGATGATTAGTTTCATCTTCATTCTTATATTCGCTGTCATCAGATACAGTGCAACTACCACTAGATGAAAGATCGTAAGATGTTGATGGTAATATACAGTAGGTTCACCAGGCAGTTTTCATCTTTTTGAAGGGTGAATGGTTTCCTGACTTGGAACTTGACCTGTTGAGTACCCGACTTCTCCTTTGCTTTGCACTTGTAGGTGGTAGAGTTGTTTATCTTCAGTGGATAACCACTGACCATTTACTTTTGTGATATCAAAAAGTTTATTTAGGACATCATATTTTCCCCTATTGACACATTCATCGTAAGATTTTAGCACCTTGTCAAGCTTTGCTTGTATTGCTTGATCTGACACATGTGGAAAGTTCAATTTATTCTCTCATAATTTTGTAACTTCTTTGGAAATTTCTCAGTTCGTTCTTTTCTTAATTTGATTTTTGCTCCAAGTAACTGGTAACGTCCAACAATTCCCATTTGGTTTGGTAGTCTGCATTTTCCTTCTAATGAAGATTCTTCTGAATCTAAAGGCACAATTCCTCTTCTTCTATGTGACCACTGGAACCGCAGCAAATTACTAGTCCAGACATCCTTGTTCTTCTGTACGATAGTATCACTTCTTTTGTACGAAATCATGCTTATCTGAAGAACAAAAATATTGAATTATAACAGTAACACACTAAGCAATTACTTTGCTGACTGTTCACCTGCAAACTGCGAAGATAACTGTTGGATGCTGAAAACTGTGTCCCGTTTTATAATATTTAGATTATTCTAGAATGTTCTAAACAAAGTTAAACCATACTAGCCCTTTCAGGCACAGTCGCGCGATTCGCGTGATGTCGGCTTGCACTCCGCCAGACACAGTCACGCGACTCGCGTCCTTAAGGCCCCTTCAAGGCCCAAAAATATTCGTCAGAAAAAAACTTATAGGCCGATTTGCGTGATTTTTTGGCGCGTCTTAGGGTAGCCAAGGCCTACTGGAGGTAAGTCATTGGCAACACTGCTTTGCCTTATCAGCCTCAGCCCGCTCCCTCCAACCTCAGTGTTTGTTGAGCAGTCAGCCAGTGATGTTTGACAGCTCGTGGTTCCCTTTAAATCGTCCATAATTCTCCTCCTCTTGCCCAAGGCAAAGACCCTATTGAATCAGTGAGATAATACATTGTATGTGAACATATAGTGATGTGATATTGTTGATGGAACATTCATATATGTATTGAAAAGCAATTCTGGCCGTTAGCAATCGTTGGGCCCTTGGAGCCAGACACATGGTCAGTGTAGCGAGGTTGCACCACTCCACCCCCCCGTAGGCCGTATGGCGTGAGTGGAAATACGTATATAAATGAAGCCAAGGCATAAATATATATTGTGTGAAACATACTGTGGATGGCTTGGTGAAATTATGGAGCCAGCAAGCGTTATGTGTGGCATGAAACAGTGTTGTGAAGGGGCAAACCTGAAGTTGGGAGGGAGAATTACCGGTGTTTTTAGGGCTGGAATTATTGTGATTCTGATAGTGTAAATGCGTATGGAATTGTATGAAATATACGTCAAACAAGCTGCGAGTTTCCGTGAACGAGTGTGGTGTGTGCTAAAAATAGCGTTGCCTCATACTCTCAGGGAGCAGCTGACTCACACACACACTACATAACTCCTTATCTTCAAATCCGTGGTCTAACTGGATCAATACCCCTGGAGGAAGTGAGTTCTGCAAATTTTGTTGATATATGTAATAATCTATTACCATTACCTCTCACACTTTCAGACAAATATCCATTTTCTCCTACAGATTACACATGAAAGAAAGTAAATCTCCACAGCAGTAACTATAGAAGAGTTATGTTTATGTGTAGTAGGTTATAACAATAGAAAAAAACATCCATGGAAGATGTAATAGTCTGTACAGATAGGGGAAAAAGAAAGTTAGTAGCATAGTCTTCAGGCCGGTGTGCGAGGAAGAAACAGTGTGTGTAAAAGTTGGTAGCGATCGGAAGAGTAACCTCACTTTGTCGGCCAATTACTCGAAAACTATTAGACTTATCAATTTCCTGTTACAACCATCATCAATACCACTAAATTCTACGTAAGATCAATACCAGAATGTAAGCCTTTGGTAGCGTTTTGGGGGGTAAAAGGCGAGAGAAATGTTTTTGTTCCTAGCGGTTGTTGTGTGACATGACAAGCGCTCGGAGTAATAACATCATTTTGTCGGCCAGTTACTCGAAAACTATTAGACTTATCGATTTTCTGTTACAACCATCATCAATATCACTAAATTCTATGTATGATCAATACCAAAATGTAAGCCTTTGTAGCGTTTTGGGGGATAAAAGGCGAGGAAATGTTTTTTTTTCCCTCGCGTTTATCAGTGACATTCGCTCAGAGTAATAACCTCACTTTGTCGGCCAATTACTCGAAAACTATTAGACTTATCGATTTTCTGTTACAACCATCATCAATACCACTAAATTCTACGTATAATCAATACCCGAATGTAAGCCTTTGGTAGCGTTTTGGGGGTAAAAGGCGAGGAAATGTTTTTCCTCGCATTTGTTATCAGTGACAAGCGCTCGGAGTAATAACCTCACTTTGTCGGCCAATTACTCGAAAACTGTTTGACTTATCGATTTTCTGTAACAACCATGATCTATACCACTAAATTCTACGTATGATCAATACCAAAATGTAAGCATTATGTTACGTTTTGTGCGATAGACGGTGGAAATGAGTGTCTCTTCCCGGCTGTTACCATTGAGAAAGGCTCGTAGTAATACTCTCATTTTCTCTGCCAATTACTCGGAAACTATTGGACGTATCGATTTCACGTTTGAACCATGATGAAGAGCAGGAAATTCTATATATGTACAATACATAAAAATGTAATATTTCTCATAAGAATTCGTGGTTACGTAGACGGGAACATTGCGTACGCCATGCGCGCATCACGAAAGTCAATCACGCACGGAGTGCTGTACCTTTTTTCGATTTACTCGAGAACTATGAGGCGTATGGGGTTTTCCCGTCACAGTGGGAAAGCTGGATAATGGGGGCATATTACTATGTAATAAAAACGTTAGGTCCCTGGGAAAACTTAGCTCTCAGAGGTCAGTGAAAATTTTTCGAAAATGGCTCTCAGTTTTTGACCATTTTCTCGAAAAGTATACATCGTATCTAAACCAGATTGGTTTCGTTAGAAAGCTGATGAAATTCTCTATGAAAAAATATTAGATCATTTTCCTGTAGGATGGAAAACATTCAAACGGTGATGTTGGGAAGTCAAAAATGTTTACTCGACATGCCTTCCAGGGCTCATAACTTTCTGTGCTGTTGTTTTCCTGTGTTTTGGTCATGTTTATCAGATAGAACAAACATCCATGCATACCTGGACATAGGTTTCATGGGAATACATTGATTTTTTGGGGGCGAAAATAAGGCAAGAATGTGTTTCATTCGCTCAAATTTGCTCAAATTTGCCGCGCGCGCGCTCACCGGCCGGGCGGCTTCGTAGTCGAAATTCCGGGATCAGAAAACTTATTGAAACTTATCGTGCGCGAAAGGGCTAGAATGTTACAAACTCTTCTAGAAAGTTCTAAACAGTTCTAAGGTCTGTACAAGTTTATAAAGTTATAAAAAATCTATATAAAGATTAAGGAAGTGATAAAAATTGCGTGTGGTAACGCTAAATATATGGCAATCCATTTATTGATTTGGGGGTGACTTTTTTTTTTTTAAACTGAGAGGAATAAGTGCTTTTTTCTTTGTTATTAAACAAAAGTTCATCAGTTTATGATACACGCTACCTTTAATTTAAAAAAAAAAAAGTTGTAGCCCTACAGTAGCGTGTGGTTGCGAGTATGCGCCAGAGTGTTGATGTGTTTTGGTGTATATTATTTATGAGTGTATAGTAATTATATTAACAGTGTAGGTGAGTGTGTTGGAAAAAGAATATTCACTCTTGATTAATATGAGTGAGTTCTGGTAGATATGACTGATTAGAGGCAAGGTATGTATTCATGAATATTTGTATGTATATACATGCACGTAGGTATACGAGTAACTATGTATGTTTGTATAAATGTTTTTATGCAAGGAAGATGGAACCAAAGGTAAGAGGTCCGCAAATTGTTCCCTCCAAGAAAAAATGAAAACAATAGAGAGCCAAGTTCAAGATCTTTTCATTTCGAGATGCCTGGACACCCTGCGTTTAAGGACTTGAGGTCATACACAGGCAGCAGGATATACAGACAGAGGAAGACAGGTCCAGAGATGACCTGTTGAATACTTGAAGGACTGGGATTAACTCTTGCATTAGAGAGTTGGACAGAAGAGGGACAAGAGTTGGCAGCTAGACGGGTGCTACGCGTCTGCCGTAATGGTGGAGGGATATATGTATGTATGCTAATATTTATGTATGGTTGTATATATTTATGTATATATGTATGCATATATAATGCAAGATTCATTTGACATTCGTTTAACCTGGTATGGGTGACTTTGGTATCATATAATAATGGAAGGATATGGAAAGGCGCCATTGTAATCACTCCTGTCAAAGCATCCCCTTCAAATACATGAACATGATTAAGAACGTATCTGAGAGTCTTTTAATAAGTTTGGTTCAGTAAAATTATTCGCATCTGATAATTGTTTTAGGTTTATCAGATATCGTAAATTTTGGGTGAACACGCTTAACCTGGGGTAGATTTGGGAAAACACAAAATTATTCGGTCTGTCGTAAGTTCCTCAGAGCTTTACTTGTTGCTGTCCGTCAGGTGCTTCAGCAGCTATCATGATACGATCGACTCCACCCGTAAAAAAAAAAAAAAAGGAGAAAGACAACGAAGAAAAACCGAAAATACTAATACTAATACAAATATTGATACCAGTACTACTACAATTGATGATAATGATGATGATAATAAAAGAAGAAAACTAATAATAATAATAATAATAATTATTATTATTATTATTATTATTATTATTATAACAATCACAAGAATAACAACAACAATAATAATAATAATAATAATAATAATAATAATAATAATAAGGACGATGATCATAACATCAACAACAATAATAATAATGATAAATAATAATAATAATAATAATAATAATAACAATAATATAATAATAATAATAATAATAATAATAATAATAATAATACCTGTAATAATAAAAACAACAATAACCATAACAAGAGCACTAGAAGCCATCTCACGATGGGATCTCACCACCCCATAGCCGAAAAGTTTTTCCTCAACACATAATTTTTCTCCTCCATTTCTAATTTGACGCAAATTCAGGACGTAAAACACACACAAACAAAGCCAGCCAGCCAACCTCACAACTGAAAACATTACCACTCTGCTCGCTTCGCAACGCGAGTGGTAAGCGAACGGAGAGGTAATGTTTTCAGTTATGAGATTGGCTGGCTAGTTTTGTCTGTGTGTGGGGTAAACATGATCGACTTGAGCTACCAACAAGAAACTTTCAGGGTATCAAGATATGACCAAAATCTTGGACGAGTTCGAAGATGTGCACTCGGGGTCAAGGTCAATGTCACAAAAGGTCAACTAGTTGACCTTTGGCAGTCATTTTGATCATGAATACCATCATATAGTCGTATAACACCACACGGGCATGGTCACAAACACTACCATTTGGTTATACACTCGTATATCAAGTAATTTGTCATAAACAGTATGAACTGGTTATAAGTATACCACACGGTTATAAACATCACCACATTGTCATAATCATGGTCACCATCTCGTGGTCATTCACCGAACCACATGGCCTTAAACACCAAATTGCTGTAAATACAGCAGAATAGTCATGATCATGGTCATAAATGCCATCACATGGTCATAAATCCCACTTCATGGTCTGGAACACCATCACAGGTTCACAAACACAGTCACATGGCCATTAACACTGTCCAATGGTCATAAACACCTCTACATGGTTCCGAGCACCACCTAAAGGTAGCTGAAACGCCACAAGGTCATTGACATCACGACATAGTTAAAAATGTACACCACACAATCGTTGTCATAGGCCCAACAACACGGTCATGAAGCATCACCTCTTGGTCATAAACACTCCCAGTCATAAAACAGCAACTCAGTCAAGAACATCAAACCAACACATGCTTGTTCGTTATCACAAACACAATAAAATGGTCGTAAAACCGCACCCACAGTCACGCTCACCTACAAACACATGTATGTGAGTAATCTCTTTTGGCATATTTGTTTCTTGTTACTAACCAAACTAATTCGTATTTTTCATTTTTACAGACTCACCGACAGTTATTATCAATTGGTTCACTTGATCATACATCAGTTAATCGAAGAAACAAATATGTGAAGCTGATACAGAGGAAACTGTAACTGTGCATGTGGTGAGCAAATGGGATTTGAAAAATGTAAATTTCAAACACTTGACGTGCAGTTTTTTCCAGCGCATTCAGGGAAAACGTGGAAACTGCATACTCAGTCCTCTGAAATGTATGCCAGTTTCTTTGAAATCCATGTGCTCACAGTCTGAGATTTTTTATATTAGTTTTTGGGAAAGGGACTGACCTCTTAAGAAACACTGGGGGATACTAAGATATCACCTGTATCTCGCATTCTTTTGCAGCTTCTGAGAATGCTAAATTTCGTGAGGGGGGCTGGCCAACTAAAAATCATAGTTGGATAACTGTATATAATGGAAGACCTTAGGAGTCACCAGACGAACTCAACTGGGAAGTTTCATTCTACTCTTTCCCTTATTTCTGATGATGTTTACTTTTGCGAGGGAGCTGTCCCCCTTCCAAAGAATCAGTGGGGTGGATCACGCTTCCCTGCCGCATTACAAATGAAAATCAAATGAACAACTTGCACTGAGATATCAAAGCCATATCTGCCCCCATTTCACTACTTGTGAGAATTATTAATATGGTAAGGGGTCTAGCCCACCTAAAAAAATAATGGAAAACTTTATATTGTGAAAGATAGTATCATAGAACCAAATGAGCTGACCTAAGAAGTTTTAATGAAATCCATGTTCTTGGTTCCCACTATTTTTTCTAATCATTTTTTTTGGGGGGTGGGTGGGGAGCCAGGATGACCCCCCAGGAATCATTATGGGGTCCCGCTTCCCAAATATCGCATTACACTTGAGAGTCCATTGTACAACTTGTACGAAGACATAAAAGCCATATCTTCCCTCCTTCCACTACTTTAAGTTGCTGTTGGGGAATGACTCGTCCAAAAAATCATGGTTGTAAAAATTTTATAATGGAAAAACCTTCCTAGTAATCATCCCAACTTTCTTGGCAAGTTTCATTCTGAACCATCAAAACCTAGGAGGAGTTAAAGCACACACACACACACACACACACACACACAAAGGCCCTTCCAGGACTTTGGCAAAAGCTTTGCCATTGCACACCACATCTCAAAGGTTTTCGATTGAGTATGGCATAAATCTTTAATTTCCAAACTGCCTTTCTACGGTTTCTGTCCTTCAGTCTGTACCTTCATCTCTAGCTTCCTTTCTAGTCGTTCTATAGCTGCTGTTGTAGACGGCCTTTGTTCTTCTCCTAGAGCTATCAATAGAGGTGTTCCTCAGGGCTCTGTCCTATCACCAGCTCTCTTCCTTTTATTCATTAATAACCTTCTAAGCTGTACACCTAACCCTATCCACTCATATGTTGACTCCACTCTTCACCTTTCCATGCGCTTTCTGCAGTGTTCATCTCAGCAGTGACTTCAACAAACAAGTGATAAGCTATGGCACACCTAATGTCTGATTTGGCTCATATCTCTGTTTGGGGTAAAAACAGTCATTTTGCTTTTGATGTATCAAAAACTCAGTTCTTACATCTGTCAACCCGAAAATCTTCCACAGGAGTACCCCCTAACTTCCAACAATATCCACCTCAACCTTTTGTCATGTTTAAACATACATGGGGTTTCACTGGGGGAGGCGGTAGCTCAATTGGTAGAGAGGTGGCATGCGGTCCTACTGGACCCAGGTTCAAATCCCCGCTGGGGCAGGGAACAGTTTAAGGATTTGAATTTCATTACGGCAGACTTTACCGATCTACCAGAAGACCCGCCGACGTGTCGTAAAAATACCCCTGCTAATACCAATGCACCAGTCCTGTATGAGACAGCCCTAGCATATATTCAATATGGACGGTGGGTGTTAACGCCAAAGTGGTGACATGTAGAGCTGTATGATATGTAGGAGGACTACTGGGCCTTGGGAGCAGACTGGGAAGCCTATGCCCAGAGTCAAGCACATAATAAAAAAAAAATTCTCTCGGGATTTATCTTGGAGAGAACATATTACCTCTCTTGTAAAGTCTGCTTCCAACAGATTAGGCGTGCTAAACCAACTCCGTTCCTTCTTTACCCCTGTACAGTCGTTGACATAATACATGGACTTTATTTGCCCCTGTGTAGAGTACAACTCTCATGTGTGGGGAGGTTCCCCACATACAGCCCGTTTCAACAAGGTGGTTTCAAAGGCTTTTTGTCTCATTAACTCTCCTCCTCTTGCTGGTTCCATTCAACCTCTGTCCCTTCGCCGCACTGCTGCATCTTAATCTCTTTTCTACCGCAACTTCAATGGTCACTGCTTCTCTGAATTGTCTACCTGCATCCCTCCACCACTATGGCGGGCACATAGTACCTGTCTCGCAACAAACTCTTATTTCTTTTCTGTCCAGCTCTCTAATGCAAGAGCTAACCATTATCCCTAGTCCTTCATGTGCGCAACAGATCAACTCTGGAACTCTCTCCCTCTGTCTGTATTTCCTGCTGCCTATGATCTCCCGTCTTTCAAGCACAATGTGTCCAGGCATCTCGATATGAATGGATCTTGATTTTGGCTGTCTGTTGTCTTGTTTTTGCTATTTTCTTGGGAGGAAAAAATTGTGGGCTCCTGGCCTTTGGTTCCTTCTTCCTCGCATAAAAAAAAAGATATGCTGATATCTACTAAGAAAAGAAAACACGAAATGTCCCTAGTGCTTTTGTGTATTCACATCTTCAGGGGAGAGCAAAATCTTTGCTCTCCCCTGAAGATGTGAATACCCCAGTATCCTCGGGATAATTCGTGTTTCCTTTTCCTTGGATTTTCCTGACATTAAAGATGAGAGTGACCAGCCTCACTCATCCCTGAGTGGTATTACGTGAGCAATAAACCCCAATCACCCCTTGTCAGAGGTGAAGTCAGTGAATGTACAGCGAGGTTGGATGGTGAGGAATTGGAAAATGTGAGTACGTTTAAGTACTTGGGTAGTGTGATGAGTAAGGATGGAGGTTTGGAGGGTGAAGTGCTTGAAAGGGTACAGCAGGGAAGAAATGTTGCTGGTTCTTTGAAAGCAGTGATAAGAAACAGGGAAGTGAGCATGGAAGTGAAAAAGTTACTACATGACAGTATTGTGATACCAACTCTAACGTATGGAAGTGAAGTTTGGACGTTGTTGGAAGGACACAAGTCAAGAGTGAGAGCAGTGGAAATGAGTTATTTAAGAGGAGCCTGTGGAGTCACATGGAGAGACAGGCTGACGAATGAGGATATTAAGGAGCGTTGTGGTGTGGATGTGGATGCGATAGGAAGCGTTATGAGGAACACACTGAGGTGGTTTGGCCATGTGGAGAGGATGGAGGGTGAAAGACTGACGAAGAGAGTGTATGTGAGTGAGGTGGAGGGGGGAAGAGGGAGGGGGAGGCCGAGGATGAGATGGAGGGATGGGGTGGAGAGGTATATGAGAGAGGGGTGTGTGAGTTGGGAGCAGGGCAGTGAAATGGCGGGGGACAGGGCGACTTGGAGGCGATTTGTTTGTGGCCACCCCAAACGGGATTGAGGCGTCTGGCAATAGATAGATAGATAGACCCCTTGGATATAAGTCTTCACCGGATCAATTCGATTGGAGCGCCCTAATTACCCACTAAAGGACCAGGCGCCAAAAGCTGGTCATATGGTTACCACCCAGCGTAGTAAAGGGTTTCTTGGTGTACAGGAAACCGTTTGGCTTGTCACTCAGTGTAAAGTCACCCATAGGCAGAAGGAAGAGGAAAGAATGAAGGAAAGAAAGATAGAAGAAGGAGTGTAAAGTCACCCGTAGGTAGAAGGACGAGGAAAGAATGAAGGAAAGAGAGGCAGAAGATGATGGAAGGAAAGAAGGATGGAGGAGAGGAAATCGCAGGCACTCGAGAGCAGCATTACACCAAGTGATTGGATGGTGAGCGTCCCCACCTACCACTATATATATATATATATATATATATATATATATATATATATATATATATATATGTATGTATGTATTTGACTGTAGCACCAGTGGAACCGGGTAGTACCTCTATGATGGATGGAAAGCTGGTGACAGGGAGAGCTTGAGTTCCCCTTTCATCAGCCCCCAGTAATAGCATTTAACCATCCCACATCGTTTAGCTTTTTCAATGTGTTAGTATCTTAGAGAGTAGGCCAGCACACTCTCCAATACAAACTCCTCTAAATCTCAACTCCAAACTACCTAAACATTACACACTACACTTCGTTTCTGAATTCAGCAAAAATGGCATCTCAACACACAGCCTTAGAATCTCCAGGGAGTGGGGACGATAAAAGCCCCCACCTTCCACCCCTATCCTGGCGATGACCAGGTGAGACGCAAAGAACCATTGTCTGACTCACTCTTTATTCATTTCTGCAACATTTTTTGCCTTACTTCTAATTTTCTCTTATAAACACCACATTTCCTCAGCAAAACTTCACCTTCTCTTCCTCACAGGGACTCAGCTGCCTGTGTAATTGACAAGAAACCCTTGTCTGCACCCTTCTACGGTCTTTATACTCACTTCAGAGCCAAGGGTGACTGGTGTGTGTTTATGTACACAAAAACATATCATGCTCTTGTGTTCCTGAACTCGAATCTTTTGAAGTTTCTACCCTATGGCTTTGGCTATCCTGTCATTCTCTGACTATATAATGATATCTGTGTTGTGTACTTATCAATTAATTCTACTGACCATGAAATATTCTATAACCATCTTACTTCTAAGATGGAACGCATCTTAACAGTTTCCCTTCTCTGAGATCTCCATTCTTCATGATTTAATGTTCACCACCACGTTTGGCTCTCCTCTTTATTCAGTAATCCACTGGGTGAACAAGTCTACATCTTTTCTGTCCTTTAGTGACATAGGGCAGCTTGTACAGCAACCTACCCATGTCCCTGACTGCATTGGAGAGAGTTCCAACATACATGACCTCTTTCTTATAACTAATCATTGAACTTGCTCTGTTAACCGTCTCTGTCTGTTGGGCCTTTTTGATCACAACCTTATCACTGTAGCCTGCTCTGTCGCTTCAGTAAGACACGTGGACCCTCCCAACAAACAGCAGCCGTGGCACGTTGAAGCTGCTGATTGGAAGGCCCTTAGGTAGTATTTCTTAGGTTTTCCCAGGGATGATTATTGCTTCGAAGCTCGAGAGCCATGTGAGTAAGCATCATGAAATACAGAGGTTATTCTCTGAGTCACTTAAGCATTAATTCCTCTCTCTTATTGTGTGACTAATGCAAAAAAAGAAAAACTTGGTTTAATAATGTTTGGTCTAATGCTGTCCTCCTACAAAAGGTACCACAGCCAAACCACCTCTAAATCTCATCTCTTTTATGTCTCGGCCAGAAATTATGCTGAGAACATTGTCACTTGTACTAAATGCTCTGAACTCTCAGTCTCACATTCTTCCCACTCCTTCTGACACCTTGCCAAAAAACCTTCTAGTAACTTTAATTGATCCTCCGTCCCTCCTCTTTCCTTTCTTGTGGTACTGTTGCTGTTTCTCCTACAGATAAAGCAGAAATCTTTGCTCAGACTTTCTCACCCATTTCCACCATAGACGTTCCGTTGCTGTTCCTCCATCTCTTCCCCGCGTCTGGTGTTCTCTTGATTGACATTAAAATTTCTTCAACTGATGTACTTTCTCTCTTAACTGGTCTCAGTACTACCAGTGCATATGGGCCTGATGAAGTATCTCCCGCTGTCCTCAAGAACTGACCATCTCTGCTTACCTCTTGCCATGTTAAACTCCTTAACCTTTGTCTGTCGACTTTCTATCTTCCTCGAATACTACATTCATTCAGCCTGTCCTAAAGAAAGGTGACCATTCCCAGCCTCTAACTATAACCTAGTTGCTTCAGCATCGTGTATTTCTAAACTGTTTAAATCTCCATCCATCCATCCATTGCCAGACGCCATGTATCCCAAACGGGGTGGTCAAGGGCTTAGAGTTAATTGTTTTTACAGGGATGGGCACTAATCCTCCACCAACCCCACTTGACACGTAGGGATGCCAACAGCATCTGGTGTTCCCAGGCGGTCACCCATCCAAGTACTAACCAGACCCAACGTTGCTTAACTTCGCTGATCGGACGGGAAGCGGTGTACTCAACTGTTTAAATCTGCTCTTAAAAAAAAAAAAAAAGTAACTTTCCCATAATATATATATATATATATATATATATATATATATATATATTGTTACGGAAGAGAGAAAGATAATGTACACTTTAAGTGAGAATACTAAAAATCACTACTGTCCCGTAAAGTTCCAGGTTCAAAACAAAAGAGTTAGGTAAAATTACAAGTTAAAGTTTAATGCTCAAACTAACAACAAAACATTCAGGACTCATAAGGATAATGTAATGGCAAAAACAGGTTAAATATATGGTTAACTGCAATAGCCTCTATTAACACGAAATTAGCATGAGTAAATTTATCTAAGTCAGCCCTGATAAAATGAAAATACACTGTGTAATGCTCAGTTAATGCAAGATAAATTATTACAGATACAAAATATTATTAATGATGACTGACAAAGAACCCTTACACAAATTACAAAAACCTTACTAGGCCTAAGAATTAACCTTATGCTACACAGTACAAGAAAAAATGCAACAACGCTTATACTCAAATTACACAGCTGCTAGATGGTTGGAGACTTCCTGAGCACTCAATAATAACTGTACAGGGGAGGACAGAGATGTGAACAAAATGAGGAGTAGATCTAAGTGGCAATTAATGTAGAGACTGAGCTCATTATATAGGGGCCGGCAGAGCTTGATACAACTTGTAAGAAGGACGCGCAAATGAAGCCATGGGGACAAAGAGCTGAAAATCCTGCTCTGAACAACAGAAAGGACTACTTACTCTACTATAACGGTAGAAGGGGGGGACTGAGGCAGAACACGCTCATGATCAAACATGCAGCATACTGTGCGTTAAAATTACACAAAGGATGATGAAATCATAGGCTATGTAACACCTCCCCACAAAGAAAAAGAAATTTACAAAGGAAATTTCTTATTACTCTAAAACAATCTGTATATGGCATTACAGAACATGCAAAAGTCTTTCCTAGTGTTACAAAACATGAGATCTCCCTAGCACGTTCAGTCATAGGTACTTGCCAGTATCCCTTTAACAAATCAAACTTACTTATGTACCTAGCCTTTCCGATCTTGTCTATGCAATCTTCCACACGAGGGAGAGGGTAAGTGTCCGTTTTAGTTATCCGATTAACACGTCTGTAGTCAATGCAAAGCCGCTGTGACCCACCCGGCTTAGGGACTAGAGTGACAGGAGAACTCCACTCGCTCTGACAGGGCTCAATCATCTTGTGGTCCAACAGGTAGCCAAGCTCCTTCTGGATGAGAGGAACTTTCACCGGGTTCACATGGTAAGGAGGCAATTTAATTGGCTTAGCGTCTCCAACATCGACATCATGCATCAACACAGTGGTTCTTCCTGGAGTGGCACGGAACACTTGCAGGTACTCTTGCAGTAATGCCGAAAACTCCTGCCTTTCCTCGGGAGGTAGATGAGAAAGCTTAGTCTGGAGATCATTCATGATATCAGGATTCTTCCCCAAACTATCACTCAGGCTCATACTGCATGGGAGAGCTTCACTTGCAGACTCGGGTGGAACAGCTACAGTGCAGACTGGATTATTTTCGTCCCGCCTGTGATATAAATTTGGCATGTTGATGTGACATAGTTGCTTGTTCTTTCTACGATCTGGTGTGGCAATGACATAGTTGACATCACTGAGTTTCTTCTCCACGAAATAAGGACCACTAAACTTGGCTTGAAGAGGTTGCCCATGAACTGGTAGCAGAATCAAAACCTGATCTCCTGGCTGAAAGTGGCGTAACCTGGACTTCTTATCATACCAAGTCTTCATCTTCTCCTGAGCAGCTCCTAAATTCTCTCTTGCCAGCTGTAAAGCAGTGGACAGCAGTTCTTTGAACTTCATCACATACTCCAGCAGGTTGACGTCATCTTCCTCCGACAGCCAGCATTCCTTGAGTAACTTAAGGAGTCCTCTTACTTCATGGCCAAACAGTAGTTCAAAAGGTGAGAAGCCCAGTGATTCATTTGGAGATTCTCTTGCAGCAAACACAACAAATGGAAGACCTTTATCCCAGTCTTTCTGATGTTCCAAACAGTATTTCTTGAGCATCGATTTGAGTGTTTGATGATATCTCTCCAACGCTCCTTGGGTCTGGGGATGGTAAGCTGAAGACGTGATCTGGGTGATGCCCAACTCTTTCAGAGACTGCTTGAAAACATTTGACATGAAATTACTTCCCCGGTCTGACTGTACCTCCTTGGGCAGACCAAACTTTGTGAAGAACCCTAGTATTTCCTTAACCACGTTCTTTGCTGAGATATTTCTAAGTGGAATGGCTTCAGGATAACGAGTAGCCATATCAATCAGGGTCAACACATAAGAAAATCCTGAAGAAGTCTTAGGAAGAGGGCCCACAATATCCACCAACACACGGGTGAAAGGCGCCTCAACAGGAGGAATGGGAACTAGAGGTGCAACCTTTTCGGTCTGATTACACTTCCCCACACCTTGACAGGTGTGACAAGACTTACAATACCAGGAAACATCCCTGAAGATACCTGGCCAGTAGAAGTGTTTCAAAATGCGTGCCACAGTCTTCCTCACTCTAAGGTGTCCTGCCAAACTGGAATCATGAGCCACTCTAATGATATCCTGCCTACAAACACGAGGGATGACAACTTGATGTACAACCTCCCATTCACAGTCGGCTGATACTGTTGGGGGTCTCCACTTCCTGATAAGTACTCCTGACTTTATATAATAACAAGTAGAAGCACCGGCTGACTCTTCCTCACTGCAAGCAGAGTTAGCTAGACCTTTCAACTCAGGGTCAGCAACCTGCAACTCAACCAACTCTTGACGAGACAAATTACCAACACTACGGGATACTGCCTCATCTGGTGAGTGGTCCAAATTAGCAAGAAAAGTGTCAGCTAGGATAACATCATCATCATCATTATCCTCTAAATCACCAGTAACTTTAGACTTAGCCCTAGTGACAGCAAATGCATGGAACACATCAGGGACACCACAATCCTGGGCCGCAGCCACTGGCTCACTAGACAACTGAGGAGCTGGACACACTTGACTTCCACCAATATCATTTCCAAGTAAGAAAGTTACACCTGACATTGGGAGTGTCTCAACCAACCCAACCACAACGGAACCATTAGCAAAACCAGACTCTAAATTCACTCTGCACAGAGGGACAGAGAAGTAATTATTCCCTACACCCTGTAAGATTACAGTTTCATCAGAGGAATTAACATTAGAGCCTAGAACACTGGTCAGCATAAGGGATTGGCAAGCACCTGTATCACGATATATTTTAACTGATTTCCTGTCATTACTGTCCAGAGGACTGACAAAACCATCAGACAGGAAATTAGCACATGAACTCTTGAGAGTGTCACCCACGTTACTGCTCAAAAGAGGAGCTCCATCATGAGAATTTAAGTTACCCCTCAAAGCAGGTTCAGTTAACTCAGTTCAAGAATTATGGGAACTCTCAAGGGTGGACACTAGACCAATTGACTGAATATTTAAAGACTCCTTTTTGTTCACATCACGCTGTCTCCTGAAACTTTTCTCCGTAGTATGACCAAGCTTACTACAATAAGTACATTTACTTTTCTGAAATCTAGAGGTGAAGCTGGTATTTACTTCCTGAGAAACATCATCTTTATTCTCTTTCCTGTTACCTGTACTCTGAGTAGAAGCAACGTACTTACTCTCAGCTTTCCCTTTTTCTTTAGAATATCTCTTGTGAGTGAGAACATATTCATCAGCTAAAACTGCAGCATCAGACAAATTATCTATTCTTCTCTCATCAAGATATAGGCTTACATCTTTATAAATACACCTCTTGAAGTCCTCCAGCAAAATCATCTGCTTATATTTACCAAAATCAGAATCCACATTCTTAGAATTTAACCACTGCTCTAACAGATCTTCCTTGATTTTTGCATACTCAACATGGGATTGCTTATCTTGCTTGTAAGTTGTCCTAAATTTTACTCTATAGGCTTCAGGAACAAGCTCATAGGCCTTAAGAATCAAGCTCTTAACTACATCATAATTATCAGATTGATCCTGAGGCAAAGATGCATAAGTTACTTGAGCTTTACCGGTGAGGACTGTTTGAAGGAGTACTGGCCAATACTCCTTGGGCCAATTAAAACCTGTAGCTACCCTCTCAAACAAATGAAAATACTTTGTTAAATCAGATTCATTAAAAGGAGGGACAAGTTTAACATTTTTAGCCACATCAAAATCATCAGAGCTAGATGATCCAGTTCCACCTTATTTCATGCGATACTCATGGTCTGCCTGAATCCTAGCAATTTCAACTTGTGCCTCAGCCTCCTTAGAACGGGCCTGAAATTCAGCCTCCTTAGCATGTGCTTGAAATTCAGCCTCCTGAATACGAGCCTGAGACTCCGCCTGCGTAGCCTGAGACTCCGCCTGCATAGCCTGAGACTCCGCCTGCTTAGCCTGAGACTCCGCCTCCTTAGCACGTGCTTGAAATTCAGCCTCCTTAACACGAGCCTCCTGCAGGGCTAGCTGTAACTTAGCTAATTCAATCTGCATTTGCTCATTTGGAGGAGTTACATTAAACAAGCTTTCATTAATCATGGCAACAATTTGATCTTTAGAATGATGAGAGTGAACAGCAATTCCCAATTGTTGAGCAACAAGCTTAAGTTCATTCTTTGTTCTGTTTTCTACATCACACACTGTTTGCACATTTGACAAAAAATCTTTGGCTTCATCAAGCGTAGTAATAGTAGACATCATGAATAAATCACAGTCACAAAATATCAAGGAATATCCTTATGATAATATCCTGAATATCCTGATAAGAGGTCACCAAATTTATGTTACGGAACAGAGAAAGATAATGTACACTTTAAGTGAGAATACTAAAAATCACTACTGTCCCGTAAAGTTCCAGGTTCAAAACAAAAGAGTTAGGTAAAATTACAAGTTAAAGTTTAATGCTCAAACTAACAACAAAACATTCAGGACTCATAAGGATAATGTAATGGCAAAAACAGGTTAAATATATTGTTAACTGCAATAGCCTCTATTAACACGAAATTAGCATGAGTAAATTTA
>NC_137003.1:13084453-13144453 GCF_032717465.1 Coenobita brevimanus
CAAGTTCGTAATCGGGGGACTGCGAGTTTGAGCCTCACCCGGGACTGCCGTGCCGGGAGTGGTAGCACGTTCCTGTAACCTAGCGGGGCTATATGATCCAATACAGGGTCTAGCTCAGGGGAACGCCATTCTCCCATCTCTCTCTCTCTCTCTCTCTCTCTCTCTCTCTCTCTCTTCTTGTATACTGGGTGTCCCCAGACTTGACATACTATTTTCAGGAAGTGATTGTCTTAGTAAAAAAAAATAAATAAACAAATAAATAAATACAATCCGGATCATTTGTCTGGTGTACGATCTCCGATTTTTTTTTTCTTTGTAAATTTCATCACTAATACAGTGTTTGACGCTGATTCTAAATTTGAATTTATTTTGGGGGAGATTTTAAAAAGTTATGTTAGGTTAGTTAATAATTATGTTAATTATAATAATCCATCAATCCGTCATCCAATCCTACATTTTCCAATGAGGAGCGTAGGAGCCTGGGGCTAGGCAGTCGGTCCCGACATTTAAGATAAGAGTGACCAGCCTCACTCATCCCTGAGTGGAATTACATGAGCAATCAACCCCAACCGTCCCTTGGATATAAACCATCACCGGCTCAATCCGATTGGAGCACAATAATTACACACTAAACCACCATGCGCCAAAATTTGGTTATATGGTTACCACTCAGCAAGGTAAATGGTTTCCTGGTGTACAGGAAACCATTTGGCTTGTCACTCAGAGTAGAGTCACCCACAGGCAGAAGAAAGAGGAAAGAATGAAGCAAAGAAAAACAGAAGAGGGATTGTAAAGCCACCCGTAGGCAGAAAGACGGGGAAAGAATGAAGGAAAGGCAGAAGAGAATGGAAGGAAAGAAGGATGGAGGAGAGGAATGAGCAGACACCAGAGAGCAGTACTACATCGAGTGAGTGGATGGTGAGCCCCCCCACCTACCACTAATTATAATAACAAATAATAATAATAATAACAAATTGAAATAAAAATAAAAAATACCAACAAAAAATGAATCAGCAAATATTTAAAATAATAATTTTTAGTGGTAGGTGGGGGCGCTTACCATCCACTCACTCAATGTACAGTAGTGCTGCTGTCGGGTGTCTGCCCTTTCCTCTCCTCCATCCTTCTTTTTTTCTACCCTCTTCTGTCTTTCCTTCGTTCTTTCCTTGTCCTTCTGCCTACGGGTGACATTACACTCCCTCTTCTGTCTTTCCTTCATTCTTTCCTCTTCCTTCTGCCTGTGGGTGACTCTACACTGAGTGACAAGCCAAAAGGTTTCCTGTACATCAGGAAACCATTGACTACACTGGGTGGTAACAATATAACCAATTTTTGGTGCCTGATGGTTTAGTGGGTAATTATTGCGCTCCAATCGGATTGAGCTGGTGAAGGTTTATGTCCAAGGGGTGATTGGGGTTGATTGCTCATGCAATGCCACTCAGGGATGAGTGAGGTTGGTCACTCTCATCTGTAATGTCGGGACCAACTGCCTAGCCCCAGGCTCCTAAGCTCCTCATGGAGCAATGTGGGATTGGATGATGGATGGATGGATGGATTATAAATGATAATTAAAAAAAAATACTAATTAAAAAAATGAATCAACTTAAAAAAATGGATTAGACAAAATTTACACGAAAATGGGAGAATGTGCACCAAACACAAGAGGTCGGATATGCAGTTACTGAATTCAATAATTTTGCTTGTTTCTGATGTTTTTGGTTTTGGTGCACATTCTCCCTTTTTTATGGAAATATCGTCAATAATATATATATATATATTTTTTTTGCTGATTCCATGATTTGTTATTATTATTTATTTATTTCTATTTAATAATAATAATAATAATAATAATAATATTATTATTATTATATTCTCCCTACGTGTCAAGTGGGGCTGGTGGAGGATTAGTGCCCCTCCCTGTAAAACAATTAACTCTAAGCCCTTGGCCACCTTGTTTGGAATACATGGCGTCTGGCAATGAATGAATGATGAATTATTATTATTATTTAATTGTCTTTAGTATCAACTAACCTGGCCATGTGGAAAGGGTGGAAAGTGAGAGACTGACGAGGATAGTGTATGTGAGTGGAGGGGGGGAGAGGAAAGGAGAGACCAAGGATGAGATGGAGGGATGGAGTGGAGAGGTATATGAGAAAGGGGGGTGTGAGCTGGGAGCATGGCAATGAAATGGCGGGGGACAAGACGACATGGAGGCGATTTGTTTGTGGCCACCCCTTACGGAATTAAGGCGTCTGGCAATAGATCGATAGATAAATTAAATAACCTAATTATTATTAACCAAACTAGCCTAACCTAACATAACGTAACCAAATTTTAAAAATTAAATCTCCCAAAAAAGACATTCAAATTTGGAATCAGCGTAATAATGTATTAGTGACGAAATTTACATAAAATTCGGAGAACGTGCACCAAACACAAATGATCCAAAAATTCTTTCAACATGGGTCCAGATCTCAACCAAATACCAGGTACAGATACTGATGCTCTTGTGGGTGAATTTTGATGGTCCCAACCCCCCCCCCTTCAAATTTTAACAGTAGAGAATTGGACACCTGGGACGCTATTCTCGTCGGATAATGAAGTACCCTAACACCTTTTTCTAAGCAACTTTTTGTGTTTGTTACATCTTACTGTCTGTCTCCGTATTACAAAGATCATTCTAAAATAACCACAGTCTGAATAGATTGCGTACAAAAGGATATAAACCAACCATATTCATGATAACTCGCCAAGCAAGAGGTGCTAGTGAGTCTTCTTAATCTACGAGAATACTGACCATGTTGATATAGCATTTCCTACTCAAAGTCAACCCTGGGATAATTTCTTTTCGGTCCCGGGAGACAATGTGTGTGTGTGTGTGTGTGTGTGTGTATATATATATATATATATATATATATATATCATGGGGTGTGGGCATCAAAAAATATTAGAGCAAGTTACGTGTTTCAGTATTTAATATCGTTGTTAGGTAATCGTGTGTGTGTGTGTGTGTGTGTGTGTCTGTGTGTGTGTGTGTGTCATCACACATTATGAGACGATATTTTATCTGTCATCATTCGATCCTTTACTACCTGATCAGGAGCGAAGGGACCTAGGGCCAGGCTGCTCGGTCAAGGCATGTAAGGCCAGAGTAAGCTGTCATCATCTGCTGAATGCCATTATGTGAGAAATTCTCCAAACACTCCTCTGCTGAAAATGTATATTATCCATATTTAACTGAAGGGCTTAACTCATCAGATCACCCGGCATTCATTTAATGGGTATATGTTTATCAACCAGTGCAGTATTTTTTTTTTTTTTTTTTTGCCTATCGACGATTGGGGCCAAAGCCCCTGGTCATTAAGGTCGTGTATATATATATATATATATATATATATATATATATATATATATATATAATTTTTTTATTTCTTTTTTTGGGGGGTTTTATAGTTTTTTGATCTTATAGAGAAAAACCTAATCTAAAGACCCTAAAACTAATCACCAGACAAATCGCTAACCTATACTAAATCCTATAGAGACAAATAGCTAGACCTACACTAACGGTAAAAAGACCTCGAAGTGCAGTAAAAGATTTTTTGAGTATATTAAATTAAATGACTGCTCACTCAGTGTAGAGTCACCCTGAAGCTAACACTAAATCAAGTGAGTGGTTGTTGGACACCTGAATATAACAAAAGAGATATTGAAGGGCATAAAATTCCCTTTAGTTTCACAGTGAATTGTTCAGTGTTTTGTTTCGAAATTTTTACTGCATTTTCCTAAATATATATATATTTTTTGTTCCCAGTGTCATTCCAGTTAAACTCCCCTCAACTTTCTAAAGCTGATTTTCGTCTAATCTCTCTCTCTCTCTCTCTGTACTGTCACCTCTGCGATCCAGACTTTTACATGGTCAAAAGGGGCAGAAAACAAGTCACTATTGATGACCAATGTGTGCTGGAACGGTCAGGAACTCAGATTGATGGAGACTCTCTCCCATTAGCGGCCTCTTCGGTTGCGTTTATTACATTTCAAGTGTCCAAGTTAAGAGTGGTAGCATGTCAAAATGACGGGTCCAGTCTCCAACTAGGCCAACCCAAGCCCAACCTTCGCAGTTTCCCAGAATGCTTCTAAGTTGCACATTAATAAACTACTAGGTAACCTCTATACCACCAGTTCTCAAAGGTTATACAAACAATAACGTTTGAGCGGGGGTAAATGTGTATTAACAAGACCAAAAGGTAGAAATCTTCCCCAGCTACTTGCTTTACAGATTAAACCTGAATCAGTTGGCACATTATTCGAAAAATATATCTCTATATGGTCCTAATATCAAATCCGCAAAACTTAGCTCCTCTGTCCCGGTCCAATGTGTTTCTTCATAATCGTCCCTCTGAACACAAATTTCACTGGTCCAGTCCTCTGCCATTCCTGACCTTAACCTTCACACTGGGACCTTGACTCACTGGGACTTCGACCTCCACGCCTGGACTTGGACTCACTCACTGGTACTTAGACCTCCACACTTGGACTTGGATTCACTATTCTGGTACTTCGACCTCCACACTTGGACCCACTAGAAGTTAATATGAATAATGAATAACTATTCTCCCCAGTGCAAGTAATCCCTTCACATGATCAGGAAGGTCTCATAATAAACATGTGTTACAACACTCGGCATCTCAAATAATAACAGAATAACACATGGCACTACAGACATAGGTCTGCTCAAAATAATACTTATTGTAGGGATAACATGGAAGAAAAAATACTATAACAAATACGGTAAGCATAACTTTAACAATGAAAATCATCACTGCATCAATATCACTGTGCCTCACAAAATAACTACGTGAACATTAACTCGCAACATAACCCTAATGAGTACTGAATTGCAAAGTCATTTCAACACAATAATAAATAATTCACAGTCCCCAGGCCCCTGATACTTGGCCTACAAAATTCACACATTTATCCGAGACTAAGACAGAACTCTGTAGCTAGCATTCTCTTGCTTCAGTTACACATTAAATAATAATATAAAGTACAGTACAGTACACAAATATATGGGAGATACCTCACTATCCAGCTCAAAAATGTAGGTGAGGTGAGCGGAAACACAGGATTTGCATCTCCAAAGGCTAATGGCGTCACCGTTACACTTCCTGAGGAATGACAACACTTGATTCTACCCGAGTCTGTTTCTCTATTTCGTCACTATTATCACTCGTGGGATATCACTATTCGCGCTTCAACATACCGAACATAATATCAAATTATTTACAGAATTCCTTGGAGGGAGGGGGGGGGGGATGATGACAGTACCGACCAGCTGCCACGTATCACGGCCGGTGAGCGAGTGAGACACGCCAAAACTGCGTGAGTGATGCAAATGGGAGGGGGGGATGACGGCGTACGTAATTTAAGATTTTTATTATTACAGACTCGTGATAGACTCAGTGTGATGTCTTTCCCATTACAGTCGATTACCCGAAAAAAATGACATTCTCTAGTTACAATAATTACTCTACAACACCTCTCTCTTTATACTCTTACATCGAAAAACAATGAAAATCATCGTGCTTTACATCACTTTGCGCACGCGTACATTATGCTGGATTACGTGACCAATGGCACATGTTCCCATCTCACTCGAGTTTTTATATTATAAAAAGACTTAATACTAGTAAATTACAGTAGGAAAAAAAAATGACTTAGCAACTAGGTAACTTAATCCATGTTCCGGTAACATCCGCATGGAAACAGCCATGCTCAGGCCACACTCTCTGAACCGAAATTTTGGTCATATAAAATGAACTAGATACAACTCATTATCACTTCCGGGCACTACATCTCCACCATATATCAATCAGTTTTTAAATAGCGCGTATTGTTATCAGTTTGTTCCAGTTTCACATCATTTCCTTAGGTTTTTCTTGTTCTCATTAAATCTCGCTCCATTCCTTTATAAACCATTCCTCTTAATTGCAGTTTCCTTGCAGTTCTTTCATTTTCGCCTAATTCAACATCTTGTCAATTTCTGTTTATTTTGTTAACTTCCATACTTTTAAACGTTGTCATGTTTCATAATATTTCGCACACTTTCCGTTCTTTTTTGTTGACAGTTAAGCGCTTTTGTACTACTTCTCTCACGTCTAATGAATATCGCATCATTTTATTAACCTTGATTTGACGTATCATCCAGCAACAGTCAATGAACGTTCACAGTGCCGTATGTTACCAGGCAATAAGAAATCAGTTTAATCTTGTGGATAGCCAATGGCAGTTTTTATCGCCGTCCTTACAAGGCGGAACGATAATGTTTTTCCCTGCCTCTGTGTGTGTGTGTGTGTGTGTGTGTGTGTGTGTGTGTGTGTGTGTGTTCCCATTATGTCTTATGAACGGCTTGAGTAATCAACATGAAATCTTTAGAGTATCAAGATATGACCAAAATCTTGACCGAGTTTGAAAACAGTCACTCGGGTCAACGTCAAGATCGTGAAAATGGCTGTCAAAGGTCAACTAGTTTTTATCGCCCGCCTCTAGTACCATTATATCTCATGAACGGCTTGAGCTATCAACATGAAACCTTCAGGGTATCAAGATATAGCCAAAATCTTGGACGTGTTCTAAAATGGGCTCTCGGGGTCAAGGTCAAGGTCACCAAAATGGTTGCCAAAGGTCAACTAGTTTTTATCGCCTGCCTTTAGCACCATTATATCTCATGAACGGCTTGAGTTATTAACAAGAAACCTTCTGGGTATCAAGATATGGTCAAAATCTTGGACTTGACCAACAGCATATTCTGGCGGGCGATTAGCATTCAGCTCCCGAATGCTTTTCTTTCATTATGCTCTGTATCTGTGAATCCCTTTACCTGTATTGTGCATCTGCGTCTTGCTGCTTATCTCTTTCCTCGCTCTCTCATATTGTCTATCTCTCCTACGTACTGAATATCAGTTATCCATTCTCTCTCTCTCTCTCTCTCTCTCTCTCTCTCTCACACACACACACACACACACACACACACACACACACACACACACACACACACACACACACACACACACACACACACACACACACACACACACACACACCACACACACACAATGAATATCAGCAAGGAGCATAGACCAAGATATACAAAATAATACAGGCCTTGGAAAACAAAACTCGCTCACTAGCTTTCTTTCTTTTACGTATTTCAAAAATTGTCTTAAGATTAAGAAAGAAAAAAAAGCATATACAAGGACGAAAACACTGACTTTCTCTGCTTTGTTTCTCTTTTACAGTACTCGTACTCCGTCTTTTAGAAACACATACTGTTCTTTAATTTTTCTATTTCTGTCTGTCTGTCTGTCTGTCTTTCTGTCTCTCTCTCTCTCTCACACACACACACACACACACACACACACACACACACACACACACACACACACACACACACAGAGAGAGAGAGAGAGAGAGAGAGAGAGAGAGAGAGATGGGGGGGGAGGAAATAGGAAAGTTGAGATCCCAGTATTTTCTTCAATCTTCTCCAGTTTCGCAACCTTTGCATTTTTCAGACCCGACTCAAGTAAGACGAGATGTGCCCAGCTGTGACTCTCTCTCTCTCTCTCTCTCTCTCTCTCTCTCTCTCTCTCTTATTTTCCTGTATTATGATGTGAGAGTTACTAATTTGTAAGTTATCAACCATCTTACTACCTATTGTGTATATGAATGCATGCATGTACTTTATGTCAGTTAACATTCCACAATACCAACCTCCGTATTTATATGTCTAGCAATTAGTAATTACTTCAAGCAATTGATCTTTATCTGCCTTTCTGTTTGCTTGCCAAGTAGCCTATATACCCAGAATCCTAAGAACCTACCTGCCTATAGAACCCACCTACCTACCTACATGCTAACCTACCTATCGTAAATGTCTGTCCATCTAACTTCCTGCCTATCAGTCTACCTAACACCCTGTCTGTTAACATACCTGCCTATCAGCCAACAAAGCTATCAGTCTGCCATCCTATCTGCTAACTAACCTGCCTACAAACCAAGCAACAACCAACCGACTAGCCTACGTACCTATCTTATTAGCAAACTGCATACCAGTCTCCCTATCAACAAACCCACTTAGCAACCTACCCACCTGTCCACCAACCAACTAACCTACCTTCTTACCCACCTAAATACCGACCAAGCAACTTACTTAACTCCCTACCTCCTAGCCTACCTACCGATCAACCAGCCTACAAACCTTGCTACCAACCTGTTTACCTACCTAGCCACACACCCAACTATCAACCGACCAACCAGCCTGCCCACCGCACTATCAACTTACCTACCGACCTTTATAGATCAGCCAACCTACTTACCTTGCTATCAACCCCAACCTACTTACCTACCAAACTACTAAACTCCCTATCTGCCTGCCGACCTATATACTTACCTAACTTCCAACGCAAATGCCTACCAACTACCTACTTACATTCACCTGCCAGTCTACTTGCCTGCGAATCTGTCTGCTCACCTACCTACCTACCGACGAATCTAGCAAATTACCTGCAAACTTTCTTACCTACCTTCCATCTTCCCGCCTACCACCTTGCTTTCCTATCGATCCAGCAATCCATTTATCTCTATCAGTCAGTCTAGCTATCTTCCTGCGTATCTATTTCTTCAGAGCTCATAAGTGTGCAGCGAACTGGAACTTTTTACGTCAGACTGCATTATTATTTTTTCTGAAACAAAATCGATAGACTATGCAGCATATCCGAAGTGGCAACGAAAGAATACATCGTAGCTGCTCAAGACAAGGCAGTTTTATGCAAAATATTCAAAATACAAAACGGATAATTGGCAACATTCCAGGACTACAAGCCTGTGAATACTTAATGAGTCTGAGTTGCTAGAGACAGACTCTGCAAAACAAAATTTTCACCGTATCTGGAATTTTAAAATATAACCGAACTTCAGTCGAATATAACTTGCCAAATGTCAGAAACGAACTGGCGGTCTGTGGTATATCTCAGTTGCAATCCTGTGAATAAGTAACGAATCAGAATTGCAACTATTAAACTTTGAAGTGCACCCAGACCAGTGCTGACGGTACTTGCAGCACATCTGAACTTCAAAACCGTAAATATGGAACAAAACCGATCTAACCGATCTAACCAATCAACAACCGAAAAACTTTGCAACGTATCCGACTTGCCACTGGCTGTATATCAAATGGCAGTCGATGGAACAGGCAACGAATACGAACTACAACTGATAAGCACTCCATTTGTTCCGAAATATAAAGACACATAGTCTGCAACACCTCAGTTACGAACTAATCATTTTGCAATATATTCGAGTTTCATCGTTTGCTCTGAAACAGACTTGAACTCCTACCAATAATAGCATTCCCCCAGTTGCTTATAACATTCTGCAACATAGTTGCAAATCCGTGGATTCACAACGAATCCGATACAATTTTCATCTTGCAAGTAAAGTCGGGACTAAAAGGACGGAAAAGTGGCAAAGTTTGTCGACTGCACATCGGTTTTGTTACATAATCACATGGCTGTAACTCGGATACGCTACTAATCCTTCACTGGTATTTTGGGTGGATTGCAAAAAAAATCAGTTACAAGCCTTAACTTTCTGATTACGATGGTCGAACTCCGATGGTCGAATTTTGGCGATGTCAGCGTTAGAATAGTCGAACTTCACGACTGTGGTGATTGAAGTTCAGTACTGTGATGGTCGAACTTCAGTACTGTGATGGTCGAGCTTCGGTACTACGATGGTTGAATTTCGGTATTGCGATGGTTGAGCTTGGTATTGACTTGGTCGAACTTTGATATTGTGATGTCGGGTTTCGATATTTCGATAGTTGAACTTTGATACTATATTCAGGCTACATCCACGTAATTTGATTCAGCTGATGGAAGTTTGCCCGTATGAAGGTTAACGACTAATTAACCCTTTCACTGCCATCGAGAGGGACGCCCTCACGTGTTGACACTGATATGATACGGTGATGCAGCTGCTCGGATATAATTAGAAAAAAGTCTCTCAAGCGCTTTTCTGTCCACCAAAGGGAAAATGGTGGAGTGCAGGAAAGGGACAGCCTCGGCCTGCGGTCCACCGAACTCACATTCAGATGAACTTGGGGTTGCGTGAACTAGTGCTCTGCCATGGATTTCACAGAGGTATTTAATTCATGCTAAAGACAAATTATTAAACTTTCACGATAAAGAATCCCGCAGACATAGGGTTTATGTACGGTACTACTAAATGAACCAAAAATATTAGGGGACCGAATGCTAATCGCCCGCCAAAATATCTTGATGGCTAAGTGACAAGCTACGTACAGATCAAATATTAAGTAAATTTGCAAAATTCTACAGAATTCAGTTGCCGTGTTTCACAAAAGGTTTGTGAAACACGGCAACTGTTTGCTGTCCAAACTCCCTTGCTATGGACTAACGTCTTTTGTTCCTTTGATTTCTTCATATCTTAGTGACAGGAAAATAAGAGTAAAAGTAGATGATGTATATTCCAGTTTCCACTCAGTTAACGCCGGCGTGCCGCAGGGATTAGTTCTGATGCCAACCCTATTTCTGGTTCATATTAATGATCTCTTATCTGTCACCCACAATCCCATTCACTCATATGCAGATGACTCACCACTACCTAGTTCATTCACACTCAGACATCCATTTACAAAGTCTAATAACTCTACCTCTCAACTCAGTACAGCCATCTCCATAAATCAAGATCTATCTACAATCAGTGAATGGGGACAAAACAACCTTGTCTCTTTTAATGCTGGTAAAACTGAATATATACAATTTACTAATTGACAGATATTGCCAGATTCGTACATTACCTTCAGTGCTACTAATATTCCCATCTCCAAAAGTATTGAAATTCTTGGCGTCTCACCTAACAGTGCCCTCAGCTGGACCTCTCATATCAGATCACTTGCTAAAACCGCCTCAAAGAAACTTGGATTATTGTACAGAGTCCGTAACTTCGTCGCCGATGAGCAGTTAGCTGTAATTTATAAGTCATGTGCGCTTTCAGCTTGAATATTGCTCACCCTTGTGGAATGGTTGTGGAGAGGTTGTATTAAGACAACTAGACAAAATTCAGAATAAAGCTGTTAGAATCATTAACAACCCTGCCATTACATATAAACTACCTCTCCTGCAAGTAAGAAGGAATGTTGCCTCCCTTGCATTATTTTACAGATATTTTTTTGGCAAATGCTCAGACGAAGTTGCGTCCATGGTGCCACCTCTCCATGCCTTCCCTCGTGCTACACGGGTATCTGGTAGCGCTCATGACTGGAATGTCACTCAGCCATGTTGCAGAACTTCTGCCTATTAGAATTCTTTCATTCCCCGAACTGCATCTCTCTGGAACTCGCTTCCCCAGAGTTGTTTCCCTCCAAATTTCAACCCACAACTGTTCAAGTCTAACTGTTACAGATATTTTATGAACAGAGGACACCAGTAATCTGGTGTATGGATTATTTTCTTTTACTCATTTGTTTTTCCTTCCTCCGTTCTGTTATTTAATATATATATATATATATATATATATATATATATATATATATATATATATATATATATATATATATATATATATATATATATATGTGTCGGCTGACATTCAGTAGTTTTTTTGTCAAATCCTCACCATATTCACATACTCACATAGTTGTTATTTCCTGAATGTTTGTTGAAAATTCGTCCACAACTTTTCGCTATGTTTTGGGAAAAACTAAACACACACACACACACACACACACACACACACACACACACACGCATACACAAACACACACACACACACACACACACACACACACACACACACACACGCACGCATACACACACACATACACACACACACACACACACACACACACACACACACACACACACACGCACGCATACACACACACACACACACACACACACACACACACACACACACACACCGACAAAAGCTATATTGCGTCATTTTGCTAAATGCGGGCGGTAAAATGACAAAGCAAAAAGAAAGAAAAAAACAGATTTGCAATTTAGCTGTGCTGCAAATAAACAAAGTCACGGTTTAAGATCGTTACTGCTGACGTCATAATATGCAGCGTAATGAATTTTGCAATGGAATTATTCCGTAAATAACCACCCGACAAGGAGAAGATTATGCACTGTAACCAAATATATGAATAAAATGCTGGACTGACCTGTTTATCTCTCTCTATCTCTTTATCTATGTCAGCCTTTGTATTAGTCTGTTTCCGTCTAGCTACCTACCTGTCAACCTACCTACCTGTCAACCTACCTACCTTACTACCACTCTCTCCCTCTCTGTCTCTCTGTCTGTCTATCTGTCTGTATAATTACGATATTTAACAAATATGCTGCATCTGATCTCTCTAGTTCAAGGAATATCTCCTGTACTTGAATAAAAGAAAAAAAAAAGTCAGGAGATGGCAAACTTAACCCCTAATCACCGAGTGTTGGCATGGGCTGACACCAAAAATGTGGTGTGAGGCCGCCAGGTATCGGTAGGAGCCGCACTTGTTTTCCCGGCACAGTTTGAAGTGGCCGCCACTTTATCTTGTCACCAAAAGCTAGGGAGAGACTCCCGCCAGCCGAGCCAACCATTCCTCAGTCGTCTCCGTGACTTTGCCAGGTGTTAGACAATGATTCTTAACTCGTCTCGTCCGATTCCATTCCTGCCTCAAGTGGACTTTTGCCTTATCCACCCCTGTCAAGCCTATTTCCAAGGATACTAGGAAAAATTATACTGATAGTACAGTATGATATAAAAAAAAATGTATAGCATTTCTTAATACTGAAAATGCTTTTTAATATTAGAAATGCATAAAAAATACATACTTGATAGAAAATACCCACAGCAACAACTGTACCCTGCCACACCGATGAACTACAACTGCTGTGGCCATGCGGGAAAATTCCATCCTTGTGAAGTACTCCACAACCTTCTGTAGTACTTTAGAATGCTCTGAACGTTGCAGTTTGGCAGTGCACGTGGATGTTGAATCTCTACTGCGCAGATATATTGTCATGTGGACTCTGTGTGAATGGCCCCATCTAACTTCATTAATTTCTAAACATCACAGAAAATCCGCGAGGAAAAAATCTGCTCATGTGAAGCGGCCCTTGGTGTGAAGACAGGTAAGAACAAGTTCAGTCTACTGGGTCTATCCAGTGATGTAGCTTTGTCCAAGCCACTAGCCATGGAACTGGACAAACAAAGTGGGGCAGCTGTCTATGCATCCGGCACCGTGATCTTGGATTTGGTGTGGCTGTGCTGTGTGAAGACCTATATATGAATCTTAGTTGGCTGCAATTCACGTAGCCATGCCTTGAACGGTCACTGCACAAAGCTAGATAGTGTGAAAGAAGCCTTACACTTAACACCTACATGCTGGGGGGTTTCTGACGTCGCCCACTCCTCTCTATGGGGGATTTCCATGATTTTGGAAAATATTCCCTTACTTCAAACCCTAATATCTGCCAAGCTATAATAGGGAAAAAATTAAAGATACATAAGACTCACCAACTCTTCCTATTTCAAATGAAAGTATCCCCACGTCTCCAGGTGGTCCAGTCAATGAGTAAGGGTAGGTTAAAAGATTATTGGTTTTCCGTGTTTTGACGGGCTTCTCAGAGTGCATGCCACTGCCAGTGACCTTGGACTTGCTGGCTAATGTTGGCAGCTCTGACTGGAGTGGTGATTGTAACACTTCCCAGCCACCTGGAATATTCCGCTCATTCTTTGACTTTTCATTACTCACCGTTGTAAGGATGTGTCATCACCCTGTTAATATGGCTCCCCATAGGGTTTTCCACTCGTTTAGCGCCACTATGCCCCATAAATGTGTCCAGGTTCAAAGGGTCGAGGTAAGACACTTGCAGTTATACAAGTCAACCGGATTTGCTCCACGCCCCAAATCGTGACAGTATAACATGCCAACCGGCCAGTAGGGGTTAACCAGCTGCATTAACCCTGAAAAAAAAAAAAAAAAAAAATACAAAAACGAAGAAAAATCACAAAAATATTTAATCCATCCTCACTATGATGATTTCTTTCATTGTACCTGAAAAAATGCTGATATACTTACTAAATTTATGACTTACCTCGGTAGTACATGAAAGGGAGGAAAGCATTATTGAAACACAAAAAGGTTGAGGCAAGGAACCTCTCTCTCTCTCTCTCTCTCTCTCTCTCTCTCTCTCTCTCTCTCTCTCTCTCTCTCTCTCTCTCAAAATCTAACCCAACTCACCAAGAAATCCTTAACCAACTGACTGCCATGACTCAATACAGCTAAACAAAGTCTTTTCCTGTATAGCTTGCAAAAAATCCTGGCCAAATTCCAGGTAACAAATATGGAACACATCCTTAATGCACGTGATATAATTTCTATTTCAATAGTGAAAAAATGTATACATTTTTTGTTTGCTTTACATCAAACCCCAAAAAGGAAATATGCAACATGTCTGATGTTCAAGTTAATGCTTATAGTGTACCGGAAATGAAAATGACAGTTTTTCAATGGATCCGAACAGATTGGTCTTTAGTATCTGAAATGCATAAAAAATCCAGCAACATATCCGAGCTCTGACTGAGAAACGAGCTGCATGTCAGTAATCCACATCAGTAATCAAATAATTTAACCTACCTCCATGGGAATATTTAGTGATACCCCCCTAAATTCCAAGGTATTATTCTGCAGTGAAATAGGATCCCCGGCTCAGGCAGACCAAATGTTACCAGAACATCTCAGCTAGACATGGGCCTCACAGACCCAGGAATAAAAAAAATATGGAGATATAGTTTTTTATTTAATGCATTCCTGAAAATTATATAACATATTTGGTGTACGTTCTATCAAATCCTGCTAAGGAAATAAAGTCTTCTTTGCTATATATGTTTGTAACCAATTTGTGAAAAAATGCAATTCTGGGGGGCATGGAAAACAACAAGAAAAAAATGAACATAATGAGGGTTGGAGTGCTTCCACAGTTTGAATGATGAAGATCATTCATGGTGTGAAGAGGGGCCTCCAGACAGTGAATTCTTATCTGCAAGCGGGGAGAACCAATACACTGTACCACCTCAGGCAGGCATGGGTCTCACAGACCCAACCACACCTTTAGAGTGATATACAGAAGAAACAGAGAGAGAGAGAGAGAGAGAGAGAGAGAGAGAGTTGGAAGTAACCCCCCCATCCCATGCATGGACACTCAGAGTTAGGAAAGCATAAGTTCCCAGGTATCTAAAAAGTTATTGAACTAGAAAGTCTGACAAATAGACCAGGTCTGAGAGACCCACGTCTGCCTGAGGGACGAAAGATGCAACCGTAGCTGAGAGAGAGAGAGAGAGAGAGAGAGAGAGAGAGAGAGAGAGAGAGATTAACACCTTTATTATTCTATTCACTTGACAATACAACACCATACCAAAGAGATGCCAAGAATTCGGGTCGGACACTATAGATGCGGTGTCGCTCGGTATGCCTCCACCAAGCCTTGCGCACGGACTAGTTATACAGCCTCCATGACATTGTTGACCTAATCAGTTCATCCCACCTCCATGATCTTGGCTGGGGTGAGAAACTGAGTCAGATCTCTCCTGATGGATGTTTTAGGGTGAAGGGGGGAGGGAGCCCACTGGAGGTGGTCAGGTAGGAGAAAAGAAATCCCGAAAACTTGTAAGAGTGAGAAGCGATGAGCTGGGGCCGAGATTGGGAAACAGACTGCACCATCGGCAGGCCAACCTCGAAAATCCCAACCAGGGATGAATAATCTGGCCCTTTCTAAACCCCTGCCCCTCCTCCCCTCCTCTCCTCCCAGCTCTTTCCCTTCCCCCACCAATGCTGTACATCGTTGACTAATATTCTCAGTGATTAAGGGCACGCCCTACCATCTCCCTCTTGTCACATTATTTTTACATATTGACATCTAAACTATACATGTGTAATATGTAAAATAAATAATTAAAGACGTGCTAATGAGTCTCTAAGCCAGTGGGATACAAGCCACACACACACACACACACACACACACACACACACACACACACAGGAAAGAAAGAAAGAAAGAAAGAGGACAGAAGGAGGATCGGTGATTTCTACACTTCCCCTCCTGTGAATCTGCATTGGCTCACAACCATAGAAACGGAGAGGCGGAGGGAAGGAGGGAGGTGAAAAGAAAGGATGGATGAAATGAGACAAAAGATACACTAAGTCAACCCGATATGACTTTGACATTTGACCCCTTGACCTTGCTGCCCTAATTAGTTCATCGTCTCTTCATACTGTATCAGTGACAAAAATTGGTTGTAATCCATCGAGGGGTTCAAGAGATATCACGTCCACACCCATATAACTTCAATCTTTGACCCCTTGACCTTGCTGACCTAATCAGTTCATCATCCCTTCATACTGTATCATTGACAAAAGTATGGTCAAAATCTGTCAAGGGGTTTAGGAGATATAGCGCCCACACCCATATAAACTTGACCTTTTACCCATGGCATTGCTGACCTTGTCAAGGGGGGATGTGAACTGATGAATTAAAAATGCTAAATATTGCTCGAAAGTAGAGACAAGGAATTGGCTTGTGAAAATCAAGTAAGTTTGACTTTATACTGGCTTACTTTGCTGATTCTCTAAGGACGAGAATTTTATAAACTTTCTCAACAGTACACAGCAGAGATTAATCGCTCACGAATGCTGGTTGTTAGTACTGTTAGCCTTTTGAGAAAGTGACTCCACCCCTGACAATCAATAACTAATACTAATAATAATGGACAGGTTCTTGCCAGTGCGTAACTCCTGGATGGCATAACGGTTTTAAGTTTGATACAGAAGAACTGGCCTAAATACCAGTTATGAATAATGTAAGGAGTTTGTGCAAACTAGGAGCAGCAAACTAAAGTAAGCTTAATGTGGAGAAATAAAACACGATTCTAATTACATTAAGCTTAAAGAAAAGAACTGTAAATTTATTGATTACAATAAAATAATTTTATGTTATATGAATCTCAAATTGAATTCAAAAGGGGAATTCACGGTCACAGAGGGACCCATGAATTCAAATAACAAAGGAAATACACTCACTTGCTCATTCAAAAGCTAATCAGACTTAAGCCTAGAAAAACGAACGGAAATACTGGTCAGTGAAGGAACGGAGCTTAAGCTACGAAAGACTTGGTGTCTGCATGTTGAACACCATGTGCTGCTATTTAGTGCTAAGCTCACTTTGCTAATCACTGTCTAAGTGGAGATCCAGGAAATCACTGTACAATGGAGGCCCTGCTCTCTACGCTGGGCACAAATGATCCTACTCTCGAGGTGGTCCAAAGCTGACTAAGTTCAACCTAGGAAGGGCGGTAAGAGATGGCCGTGTTCACCGGAAGTAGGCGTGGTCTTACTTCTACAGTCAACAGAGAGAGGGCGAACGATATACACACGCAATAAAATCACTCAGTGAAAACATTAATGTCGTGCATAAGAATGGTCATTTATGAAACAGTGACAAATGTTCTGAAAACCATTCTGATCGAAGTGCAAATGAGGATGGTCGAACTGAGTGATGCCCAGTGGGAATTCCAGTAGAGTTCGTGGTTTTCTCACCAAAGTACAATGTCACTAATTTGTATAAATACACTCGCGCGAATTCATGACATTTACGCCCCATCAAAATCATTTTTTTTTTTTCAGAAAAATTTTATAATATACATACATATAAATCCTAACTCAGTCACACAAGATTCACACTGTGGTGTGTGTACTATCCTGCTACAGGAGAAAATCACTGTTGCCAATGAGCGAAAAAACCTCGTATTTACATTAAAAGAAGCAAGCTTGAGGAAAAAACTCTGTGACGACCATGAAAAATCCTGTACTCACGTAAAACTGAGCGATAAGTTTGCTACATGTACATTAACAACTAATTGTTATGTAGTGTGGTGTATGTAATACACGGCGTAGTTGTGACAATTGTAGTGTAACTGTACAGTCGCCAAACTTTCCACCTGGGCCACCTAGCCGCGAGAGGTGGGTAACGGGTGCTGGCAACAATGTATCTGTTTGTTCGTGTGTACATGCTCGACGAAAGTTCAGATCATCAACTCTCGTCTTCCGTAGTGAACCTCAGAGTTCATCCCAATATTCAGTTGACAATTTTTAGCCGATAGAATTTCAAAGGAACTTCTTGAAAGTACTGAATAATGCGAGTATTAAAAACAATAAGTAAAATAATCTAAAAGACCGCATCTTTACATATATTACATATTTATAAACGTATTCTTTTTCATAATTACATGATAAACCCATGGCTAAAAATTGTCTACTGAATACTGGGGGGAGGAACCGTCGTGTGACCGGCAATTACGGTAGGAAAATTGATACCGATGTCTGACCGTTCTTTTTGCATTCGCCAGTCCTGGGCCGGTCTCGATTAAATCTATTGAAATACCACTCTTGATACGAGAATTGATTAGATAAGTTAGGTCATAAATTGTTACAGGATTGCTCATTGGGTGGATATTAACTTAAACTTAGTAGGAGAGATAGGAACTGTAGGTGTCGGAGGTTGAAACTCGTTCGTTGAGGCAGAATACTGCCTCGAGTCAGCTAGTCAGGGTTTAGGGTAGTAATTTACAATGTAAGTATGTCAGTGTAGAGGTATGTCACTTTATACATGTGTTTTTGTTCAGTTACACCATAATGTATGTTTTGTTGTAGGTTAAGAAATGTCCGACTCTGGGCATAGGTTTCACAGCCTGCTCTCAAGGCCCAGTAGTCCTCCTGCATTCTATGCAGCTCTACATGTCACCACTTCGGCACTAACACCCACCGTCCTTATTGAATACATGCTAGGGCTGTCTCATACAGGACTGGTGTATTGGTATTAGCGGGGGTATTTTTACGACATGTCGGCGGGTCTGCTGGCAGATCAGTAAAGTCTGATTTTATTAAATTCAAATCCCTAAACTGTTCCCTGCCCCAGCGGGAATTTGAACTTGGGTCCGTTAGGACTGCAGGCCACCTCTCTACCGACTGATCCACCGCATCCCCCAATTTACATTTATTAATGTAAATAATATGCATCTCAATGTCGATCCTTTCGTTAGCAAAAGAAAACCTAAGCATATCATCACTTAATCATTACGTGGATCACTTGGCTTGCAACGCAAACACAGCAATTGTTTTAACAGATGATATATATTAAATATGTGAAACAGCACTGTGGGTGACGTGGTAGTTAACGCTTCCGCCAGCCGATCCGTGTGACTTGGATCCACCCCCGTCAGGAGAAATGGGTTTCTCCTATTAAACACCAAACCCTTTTTGACCTAGGTCTTAGTAGCAGCCAGTCAGCAACCAACATCGCATATCCTCGCACCCCGGGCCTCGGTGACGGACGCTAAAGCGCCTACCGGGTAGGTTCGTGGTATTAAAAAAAAAAAAAAAAAAAAAAAAGTGTTCCAGCCTGTAATGATAATTTCATGTTCGTTACGTTGCATTTACCAATCACATAAATAATATCACAGGCAATGGTGATATAAATGTCCCAACAATTCATGATTCAATAGCAATTGTGCTTAAAATGACTGGAAGCTTTTGCATACTGTGATGGAGAGGTGGTGTCTTCATCTTGCTATAATGTGAGATAATGTTGTTCGGTGAATATTCGATGAGCGTGTAAATGTGTGGCCTCACACATAAGCGGCACCGCTCACAATCAGTTTTCCTTGTAATGTGTAATTCAGTCATTGTTTAGATGAATGGACTATAAAGGTGTGCGGTTATGACCATAGTCATAAGAAATATGATACAGTAAGTCATTCTCATAGCTGATATAATCGCCCCATTCAACAACAGTGTGCATACACTCTTTGCCTGTTGAGGTGACAGTATTTTAATCTCTTACCCTCTTCGTGGTGCACCACAGAACGCATAAAAGCATCTACCTGAAGTACTACCAACGAGGAAATAAGCAACCGGTAACAGTGTCTGATCATCATCCTAGTGTTTATTGGTCAGTGTCATTCATGATGTCAATATGGCAGGTAATCTTACTTGTAACTGGACGTAGATGTTAGGTAAATGCATTCCTCTTCAACCTATACAGATAATGTATCAAGTGATAACCAAATGAAATGGAATTACTTATATAAGGAAAGAGAGAGAGAGAGAGAGAGAGAGAGAGAGAGAGAGAGACCTGGAGCGATTCCAGTATATATGGTAACAATGTAAAAACAGCGTGGAAAATGAAATGTTTAGTATTGTTAAGAATGCAAATATTTAGTAGAATGCTAATGGATCTCAAAAACTTGTTCGGCAGTTATTATAACTGGCGGTATGACTATCGTATAACCCCCCCCCCCCCGTCCGGGGCCTGCCCTGGCCGTCACTATGCCAAGCCCCCCCCTTAAGCAGCTTTCCCACCGGCTCGACCAGTTGCAGAAATCGGTCGCATGGAATTGTTGCGTGCCACAGGTTGCACGGACCAAGGCCAAATAAGCATAGTATATATTATTGCACTATATATAATAGTATATATTTATGTCACATTATATATATATTACCTTATTATAAAACTAATATAGTCATTTATTTGGCCTTGGTCAGCGTGACCTGTGGCACACAACAATTTTCAGTGCGACCAGTTTCATGCAACTGACTGAGCCGATGGGAGATCCGCCTTACTCCTGAGACATTTTTCTCCCCACCCAACTACATACCCAGCCATCTATTATGACTCTGAAGGAGGTTCACTACGGACGAAGAGTGTTGATGATCCGAACTTTCGTTGAGCATGTACACACGAACAAACAGATACACTGTTGCCAGCACCCGTTACCCACCTCTCGCGGCTAGGTGGCCCAGGTGGAAAGTTTGACGACTGTACCTATGTGTAAAATGATATGATACAAATTAATAGTAAATGGAGACGATGAGGCAGAAGAGAAGAGGCGGCAACATGTGGCAGAGATGATGGCAAAACTGCTACACCTGCCAGCTGCACCTGCAAAATCAATCAAGGTGGAGCATCAAAAGTGTCAATGTGATAAACAATTTTTATTAAATTATAATCTCTCTCTCTGAATAGTAGTCAGTACTTATGCTACAAAAGGTACACTATTATTTTTCTTAATGGATACATTATTAACCAAGAAACGTAGTCCTTGGATTGCTCAAATCTCTCAGAACGGGCAGTTTACTGGTTAACCCTAACTCTACGAATAATATCGGCAATCTGAGAATCCCTATGCAATCTTGGGCAGGTCACATTTTAACACCCGACGTGGTGTGAACATTCATGTGGGTAATGTGCATTCTCCGGGAATCCTCAGAAAGGCCCACAGCTTGAGACACTCCACATGGTAATTGAGACACAGCCTCGGATTGCCTCTGTGAGGGTCTCAAACTTTCCCCTTAACCTATGGTTCAGACCCAGGACATAACATGTCCTGTGGGGCCAACAGGCGAGACGTCAGGTCTGCACCCATATTACCACTGCCCTCTCTTTCAACTGACTCAGAGATTATGGATGTGGATTCAAACGGCACAGGAAGGACATGTCCCTGATTGGTGGTATATTGATACACATTGCAGGAATGCACAATGCTATCTATTTCTTGTCCCATTCCTGGCCAGAAAAAGTCAGCACGGATACGGCCCTGTGTTTTCTTTTTTGCCCATGTGACCTCCTGAGGCTGAACAATGACCCCATTCTAACACTGCTTGGCGATACTTAGCGGGAATGACAAACTGCAGTCAAACCTTGCCCTGGGGTATTCGTAACTCATGGTAGAGCCGTCCTTGTTTACGAAGGAACCTTGGGTTGACCTCCCCGTAAATACTTAATCACTTTACCTTTTTGTTTCTTCTGCACAGCAGCAAGTGTCAAGTCAGTGTGTTGTTCTTGAACAACATCTTGGCTACAAATCAGATCTTGCAGCGATGCAATGGTCACTGGGGTGACAGTTTGGAGCCTTGGCCATGGCTCTTGTTACTGCAACCGAAGTCTGAGTAGTGTCATCTACAGTGCAGCTATACTTGGCACCTGGTATGTTGCCTATTATTAGGTCAAACGATGGTTCTGGCATGACAAGTGCAACTGTTGCACAGTTTAAAATGGAGATGCCACCTGGATATGTGCCTCTGGGAACAATCTCACTGATCCATCAATAAGCTGAGCTTGGATCTATCGACCTGTGTACTCCTCAGGCCTAACTAGACTCTGGCTGACAGAGCAACATGAGGAATCATTGTCTCTCAGGACCTTTACAGGAACGCCTCCCACAAACCCTGGCTGAACAAGGAAGGCACTGTTACCTGTGGGAGGGCTTGTGGAGGAAGCGGCCAGCCAATGATAAGGCTGCTGAATGAACGATGCAGCAAACATGGTGCCCTGAGAACTAGATGCCTGAGGGGTCGTACTCACCGTCCTGGGAGATGGAACGTTGACCACCTGTGGAGGAGGGTTCACTGTCGCTGGGAGACTAGTGCACTGTGGAGAAGTACCTGTACTGCTAGGGATGACACCACCGTACTGCTGTTGAGGAATGAAGGCTGCATTTGCCACCTGCCTCCAATACACTGGGGCTGGTGCTGAGAAGGATTGTCCCGATTGTTGATTGCGTGGGTGATACTGCTGCTGGTTAGGGTACTTGTAGTACTGCTTCCAAGCAGGTTTCTGTGTATTTTGCTCCTGATCCTTCTTCTGAGGTTTGTTTGGACCTTGGCCATTATTCTGAAAATGGCCTTGATGCTAGGGTTCAGTCTGAGATGGTTTCCCAGACTTGTCAGCTTTCCTGTTCCAGGTGTGTTGCTTACGAGTTTGGTACCCGTAAGCAGTGAAGAATGCACCAGCCTTCTCCACCATTTGGCTGGCATCCTGTACTTGGCAGATCTTAAGCTGAGCCATAAGCTCAGCAGGCCATGACTTTTCTACTTGCGTGCGCAGCATAAGGTTGATTATCCCCTCTTGCATGCGAGGGGTTTCATCTTTCTCCATCCACTCATCTAAGTAAGCAGTAAGCCGATCGAGGAACTGAACAGCAGTCTCCTTTTCTTGTGGATGCGCCCTCATAAACTGACCCCTGGCGTCGTCAACTGTGAGGCTGTATGCTTTGATGAGAGCGGCCTTCATCATCTCATACGTGAGATTTTCTCCACGAATTCTGTGGAGACTATCGAGGGCAGGGCCCTCAAACAAACTAAGAAACTGGAGCTGCTTAGCTGCCTCATCCAGCTGGTACAGCTGAGCCATGTCTTCAAAACGAGCTATGAATGGCTCGATTCGCTCGCCTTCCTTGTATGAAGGAAGCTTGAGGCGTGGGGTTGCCAGAACATGTGCTGGGAGAGCACTCGTGGAGCTCGGGTTGGCTACACCACCTGTGCCTGAAGTCAAGGAGTCTTGCTTGAGATTCAGCATCTCAAGTTCATGTTTCTCACATGCCTCGCGCTCGGCACATTCGTGTTTGCGTTGTTCTCGCTCGTGTTCACGTTCTCTCTCACGTTGTTCTCACTCATATTCATGCTTTCTCTAACGTGGTTCACATTGTTTTTGCTCATGTTCACGTTCTCTCTCGTGTTCCTCGCGCTGCTCTCACTCATGTTTGCATTGAATTCTACACTTTTCATGGCCATCACTCTCACGCTGCTGTTCATAACTAAACCGTGAGAGCACATATTCTTTAATTTCTTGGGGATCGGTAAGCCCCATATCTTTGGCTTCCTGTACATATATATTAGTAGCCATGATGCTAACTCAATTAAGGCTGAGTAGACTAAAGACTGAGTACTGACTGCTGTTCCATGGAGAAATACTAATAATCAAAGTAAAGAATAGAGGCACAGGTTGGTGGTGACCAGTTTTATCTAGTTAACATGAAAAAGAAAGAACAAAGGCAACTGACAGGAAAACTGTTACGTAAAATTAACCTGTACAATCCCGTTGTCGGCATGGTGCCGACAGTATAAAACATCTCAATTAATCTCAGTGATGTGATGGTGCCGACAGCAAAATTCGAGCAATCTAGCTCGTCTCAAACTGCTTCAATTTAGCTAATTTTTTGCTAAGGAGTAGCTTAATGTATTGGCAACACTGTGTCCAAGCAGTTGTAGTACTGAGTTTGGTTCTGCATGGCTGGATAACATCAGTTTGACACCGTCCGTCATAGTGTCAGTATGTAGCGAAAATCACGCCATTTTTCTGCTTCACTGGGCTGGAGGAGACTGTTGAAATTGTCACATGGACCCTTCTGTCCCTTCATTTAGTGATTTTTCAGAAAAGGAAGACCTGGATGACTTCTGGGGAGGAATATGAGCCAGTGGAGAAGGATACTGAGAAAGGGGAATCCCCTATTCTCCTTCCCGGTTTTCTCTCATTCTGCGCAGCTGGGTGGGAAAACATATCTCACGGCTTGGGAAACTGGGCTAAAAACACGACTGACTGCTATCCTTCTCTTATTTCTTCTATAAGGAGTACTTTCTTTTGCTTTTCCTTGATAAATATGTCCTTCTGGATTGTTTTATGCAATTAAAAATTTTTCCATTTTTGGTCCGGGATTGGGTGGGTATAAAATTGCAAAAATGCCTGAAATGGTACGGGTTAATAGAGATGAATCAATAACCACCAGTCAGATAGTGCCTATAGACTTTAATGTTAACAAATGCATAGGTGTGAGTGAGTGAGTATTATAGCTAGGAGTTAATATCCTGGCGAGATGACCAGATGTCACGGGGGGATGTGAATTTAAAGATTAAAAATGCTAAATATTGCTCGAAAGTAGAAACAAGGAACTGACTTGTGAAAATCAAGTAGTAAGTTTTACTTTATGCTGCTTTACTTCGCCGATTCTCTAAGAACGAAAATTTTATAAACTTTCTCAACAGTATACAGCAGACTAATCGCTCACGAATGCTGGTTGTTAGTACTGTTAGCCTCTTGAGAAAGTGACTCCACCCCTGACAATCAATAACTAATACTAATAATAATGGACAGGTTAATGATGGTGCTTAACTCCTGGCTGGCACAACGGATTTAAGTTTGATACAGAAGAACTGGCCCAAATACGAGTTATGAACAATGTAAGGAGTTTGTGCAAACTAGGAACGGCAAACTAGGAGCGGCAAACTAAAGTAAGCTTAATGCAGAGAAGTAAAACACGATTCTAATTACATTAAGCTTAAAGAAAAGAGTGTAAATTTTATTGATTACAATAAAATAATTTTACGTTATACGAATCTCAAAATGAATTCAAAAGGGGAATTCACTGTCACATAGGGACTCATGAATTCAAATAACAAAGGAAATACACTCACTTGCTCATTCAAAAGCTAATTAGACTTAAGCCTAGAAAAACGAATGGAAATACTGGTCAGAGGAGGGACGGAGCTGAAGCTACGAAAGACTGGGCATCTGCGTGTCGAACACCATGCACTGCTATTCGGTGCTAAGCTCACTTCGCCGATCACCGTCTAGGTGGAGATCAAGAAATTGCCCTACAATAGAGATGCTGCTCTCTACGCTGGGCGGAAACGATCTTACTCTCGAGGCGGTCCAAAGCTAAGTTCAAACTGGGAAGGGAGGTAAGAAATGGCCATGTTCAACGGAAGTAGGTGTGGCCTAACTTCAACGGTCAACAGAGAGAGGGTGAATGATATACACATGCAATAAAATCACTCAGTGAAAGCAATAATGTCGTGCATAAGAATGGTCAGTTATGAAACAGTGACAAATGTTCTGGAAACCATCCCGATCGAAGTGCATATGAGGACGGTTGAACTGAGTGATGCCCAGTGGGAATTCCAGTAGAGTTCGTGGTTTTCTCACCAAAGTACAATGTCACGAATTTGTATAAATACGCTCGTGCGAATTCGTGACAGACCTAATCAATCTATTGTCTCTTCATGCTAAATCACTGACAATTTTTTGATCGAAATTCGTTTAGGATTCAGGAAATATCACCCCCACAAGGATAAACTATGATGAACCCATATGACCTTGACCTTTGACCCCTTCACCTAGCTGACCGAAACATTTTATTAACTCCTCATTCTGAATCACTGACAAAAGTTTGGTGGAAATCCATCAATGCGTTCAGGAGATATTGCACCTGGAACTGTGCTATGGACTCACACGCACGCATGGACAGCAGACCAATCACTTAATGCCTCCTCTGCCATAGGTGGGTGGAGGCTAAAAATCTGTAGTCTGAGAAAAAAAGAGCAAGACGTTTTGATTTTGCCAGTATTCTTAACAACATATCAGCAGAAATTATAATGGATAGATTATCATCATCATCATTATCAGTCATATCATCATCATGTCATATCATCTATCATCATCAGTCATAAGAAGAGTTATTATCATTGATCATCATTATCCCCATCATCACCATCAGCAGCAGCAGTAACAGCAGCCACATCGTTACCAAAATAATCATCATCTGCTAGCTTGGACCATAACTTTTCTTTTCATTACCGTAAGAACTTTTTCTACCCATATATTTGTAGTAAGACGCTATAATTCCATAGCGGTGTGCACAAAGAAAACGCCTCAATGTCACCCTATCCTCTGTTATTTGGCTACCCCAACGCCAGCTCACACCAACTACCCTCTTGGATCTCCACCCCATCCGTCCATCTCACTATCAGTCTCCCCTCCTTTTCCTTCCTTCCGCCTCTTTCACGTAAATCTCATCTTCGGTCTCCACGGCTGCTCCCCCTTTCCTCCTCTTTCACATTTACTCTTACAATTAGCCACTTTCATTCTCCATCCTCTCCAAATGGCCAAGTATATTTTCTAGCATTTCTCCTAATGTATTCATTCACATACACATCAACACAATAATTCCCCTTCACTTCCTCATTCCTTTATCTATATATCCATATAACTACATAGGCTCCTCTAAAATAATTCCTCTCACTGGTGACTTGTATCCATTGAACAGCGTCCTCGATTCAATTCCGTACATTAGAGTACGAAACGTAAAGCTGTCATGCAGCAGCTTTTCCACTTCCATACTCCCTTCCCTATTCTGTATCACTGCCTTCAGAAAATCAGCAGCCTTCTTTTCCTGCTTCATCAGTTCACTGAATTCATGTTCTAAACTTTCATTCTTGCTCATCATGCAAGTTTATTACAATGAGGCTTTCATTTTTCTCAGTTACTGATCATGCAGCATTATCCATCTTGTGAATGCATTTCTTTCAAAGATCATACACTTACTCTAAGATACGTTCACATTTTGTTTTCGTCTTTACATATACTCCTAAACTAATTCGACAAGCCTTGCAACTCCCCATTTATCTTCACTTGATACAAAATCATCTTTTCTTTTTTCTCTCCGTTGGGCTCCACTGATCACAGCATTATCACCTCAACCTGTCCCATCGCTCCAGTAAGGCCTGTGGACCTTCCAAAGAAGCGTCGGTTGTGGAACTTTGGAGCTACTGACTGGGAGGCCCTCAGGCAGTACTTCTTTGATTTTCCCTGGAGTGATTATGGCTAAGAGCCATCTGAGTGTGCCTTGCACATTACGGAGATTGTTCTCTCGGGAATGGAAGCGCACATTCCTTTTTCTTATCCTGTGACTAATACAAGAAAAAAACAGTTTACTCTTGTTCAATGCTGTCCACAAAAAGGAGAGGACCTACAAAAGGTGCCAGAGCCAACACACCCCTGAATCTCATCTATTTTATGTTTCTGCCCAGAATAGTGCTAAGTCTGTTCTTTGCTCTGCTAAAAACAATTTCATTTGTACTACTGTAATTGCTGTAATCTCTCTAACTCAAATTCCTCCCACTCCTTCTAGCACCTTGCCAAAGACCATTCTAACAACTTTATCTCATCATTCTTCCCTCCTCTTTTCTATCTGATAGTTCTGTAGCGGTTTGTTGTACTGATAAGGCAAAACTCTTCACTGAGACTTTCTCCTTCAGTTTCGCCTTAAACGATTTCAGTGCTGTTCCTCCATCCTTTCTCCCCTCTTACTTCCTCATGACTCATGACTGACATTAAAATTTCTTCATTTGATGTATTTTCTGCCATCACTGGCCTCAGTACTAACAAGGCATATGGGCCTAATTGGTTCCCACCTGTTGCCCTCAAGAACTGTGCTTCTGTACTTACACCCTGAGGGGTTACCTCTTTCGTCTTTGCCTGTCAACTTGTATCTTTCCTTCTTGCTGGAAGTTTGCTCTCATTCAGCCTATTCCAAAGAAGGATGACCATTCTCAACCCTCTAACTATCTCCCACTTGCTTTAACATCCTTATTTCAAAAGTTTTTTGATCAGTTCTTATCAAAAATATTTTAAAAGCATCTTTTCTGTCACATTCTTTCCGATCGTCAGTATGGGCTCCGTCAAGGAAGCTCCACTGCTGATCTCCTCGCCTACCTTTCAGATTCCTAGTCATCCTTCTTTCAGGACTTTGACGAAAGCTTTGCCATTGCACTTGACATCTCAAAGGCTATCGATTGCGTCTGGCATAAATCATTAATTTCGAAAATGCCCTCTTATGGTTTCTGTCCTATCTGTGCCTTCATCCCTAGCTTCCTTTCTGGTCGTTCTATATCCTCTGTTGTAGACGGCCACCATTCTTTTCCCAGAGCTATTATTATTGATGTTCCTCAGGGTTCTTTCCTATAACCAACACTCTTCCTTCTATTCATGAATGGCCTAAGCAATACATCTAACCACATCCACTCATATGCTGATGACTCCACTCTTCACCTTTCCATTTGCTTCCTGCAGCGTCCATCTCATCAGTTATTTCAGTGAGCAAGGCATGAGACTAAAGCACATCTAATGTCTGAATTGGCTCATTTCTCTTATTGGGATAAAAGTAATCTTGTTTTGAATGCATTCAAAAACTCGGTTCGTTCATCTATCAACCCGCTGAAACCTTCCACAGGAGTACCCTCTAATTTTTAACAATATCCAGCTCAATTCTGCATCATCTTAAGACATACTTGGAGTTTCATTCTCTCCTGGTTTATCTTGGAAAGATCATAATTACCTCTCTTGTAATATCTGCTTCCAAGAGATTAGGTGTGCTAAGCCGACTCTGTGCCCTATTTATCCCTGCACAGTTGTCGACTTCATACACGGGTTTTATTCGCCCCTGTGCAGAGTACAACTCTCATGTGTTGGGAGGCTCCCCACTTACATCTTATCTCAGCAAGGTGGAGTCAAAGACTTTTTCTCTCATTAACTCTTCTCCTCTTTTTTTTTTTTTTTTTTTATGCGAGGAAGAAGGAACCAAAGGCCATGAGCCCGCAGTAACAGTTCCCTCCAAGAGAAAAACAAAATACAATATAGAGCCAAATTCAAGATCCGATCATTTTGAGATGCCTGGACACACTGCGTTTGAAAGACTGGAGATCATAGGCAGCAGGAAATACAGACAGAGGGAGACAGTTCCAGAGTTGACCTGTTGCATAAATGAAAGACTGGGAGTAACGGTTAATTCTTGCATTAGAGAGTTGGACAGAAAAAGGATGAGAGTCTGCTGCCAGACGGGTGCTACGCGCCCGTCGTAGAGGTGGAGGAATGCAAGCAGACAGTTCAGAGGAGCAGTGACCATTAAAGTAGCGATAGAAAAGAGATAAAGATGCAACAGTGCGGCGAAGAGACAGAGGTTGAAGGGAGTCAGTAAGAGGAGGAGAGTTAATGAGACGAAAAGCCTTTGACTCCACCCTATTGAGAAGAGCTGTATGAGGGGAGCCTCCCCACACATGAGAGTTGTACTCCACACAGGGGCGGATAAAACCCCTGTATAGAGTCAACAATTGCGCAGGGGTAAAGAAAGAGCGGAGTCGGCTCAGCACACCCAATCTCTTGGAAGCAGATTTTACAATAGATGTAATATGATCTTTCCAAGATAAGTCCCGAGTAAATGAAACCCCAGGCATGTTCAAGGATGATGTAGGATTAAGCTGAATATTATTAAACATTAGTGGGTATACCTGTGGAAGATTTTGTCGGGTTGAAAGGTGTAAGAACTGAGTCTTAGATGCATTAAAGACAACCATATTATTTTTACCCCAGTCAGAGACACGAGCCAAGTCAGACATTAGGTGTGCCATAGCCTCATCCCTTGTTTGCTGAAGCAACTGCTGAGACGGGCGTTGCGGGAACCGAATGGAAAGGTGAAGGGTGGAGTCATCAGCATATGAGTGGATAGGGTTAGATGTACAGCTTAGAAGATCTTTGATGAATAAAAGGAAGAGAGTTGGTGATAGGACAGAGCCCTGAGGAACACCACTGTTGATAGATCTAGGAGAAGAACGATGGCCGTCTATAACAGCGGCTATAGAACGACCAGAAAGGAAGCTAGCGATGAAGGCACAGATAGAAGGATAGAAACCGTAGGAGGGCAGTTTGGAAATTAAAGATTTATGCCAGACTCGATCGAAAGCCTTTGAGATGTCAAGTGCAATGGCAAAGCTTTCGCCAAAGTCCCGAAAGGAGGATGACCAGGAGTCTGAAAGGTAGGTGAGAAGATCGCCAGTGGAGCGTCCCTGACGGAACCCATACTGACGATCGGAAAGAAGGTTGTGATAGGAAAGATGCCTTAAATTTTTTCTATTAAGAATTGACTCGAAAACTTTTGAAATACAGGACGTTAAAGCAATTGGACGATAGTTGGAGGGTTGGGAGTGGTCACCCTTCTTTGGGACTGGCTGAATGAGAGCAAACTTCCAGCAAGAAGGAAAGGTACAAGTTGACAGACAAAGACGAAAGAGTTTGCCTAGGCAGGGTGTAAGCACAGAAGCACAGTTCTTGAGAACAACAGGAGGGACCCCATCAGGCTGGGTCCCTTCAACCTCTGTCTTCTTTTTGCTGAGTTTTGGATTATCTTCTCTCTATTACCACTTCAGTGGTCACTGCCCTCTGAACTGTCTGCTTACATCCCTCCACCACTATAGCGGGCACGTAGCACCCATTTAGCAACAATCTCTCATCCCTTTTCTGTCCAACTCTCTAATGCAAGAGTTATCCGTCACTCCAAGTCCTTCAGGTATGTAACAGGTCCACTCAGGAACTGCCTTCCTCTGTGTTTCTACTGCCTATGACCCCCAGTCTTTCAGATGCAATGTCCATGCATCTCGAAATGAACAAACCGTGAATTTGGCTCTTTTCTTGGATAGAGCAATAGTGCGGGCTTCTGGTCTTTGGTTCATTCTTAAAAAAAAAAAAAAAACATTACAGAGAACTTCGAAACCCTACCATCTCTCACTCATTGTTTGTTTCTTTCACAAGAATGGTAACAGATATCGACCTAATTGTTTTTGCATTCGATCGAGGTAAGTCCATTAAGAGTCAGAATAAGCGTGATGTGACGGCGTTAAATTGTTGGAAACTGCGCCGCGCGAAAATGTCGGTCTGCGCTTTTGTTTGCTTCTTTCACGAGGACGGTATTAGATATCCATATAATTGAAGAGAGAACCTGTATTTTTTTACACAGGAAAAATCATCAGAGAAATTACCAATATGCCGGGAATCGAACCCGGGACTCTCAGGTGAGAGCCAGGCAGCATACCACTACACCACGACCAGGTAAAAGTTAACTCACGTTGTCACAATCTTGTAACCAACGTCCCTCCGCCCCCACTGTGGGCATGAAGAGGATGAGTTAACCCCCTGGCACTCGGGCAAGTAGATGCTTTTAATCTATCCCAAACACTTACGGCAAGTCAGAATGAAGAGAGAACCTGTATTTTTTTACACAGGAAAAATCATCAGAGAAATTACCAATATGCCGGGAATCGAACCCGGGACTCTCAGGTGAGAGCCAGGCAGCATACCACTACACCACGACCAGGTAAAAGTTGACTCACGTTGTCACAATCTTGTAACCAACGTCCCTCCGCCCCCACTGTGGGCATGAAGAGTGCCAGGGGGGGGCGGAGGGACGTTGGTTACAAGATTGTGACAACGTGAGTTAACTTTTACCTGGTCGTGGTGTAGTGGTATGCTGCCTGGCTCTCACCTGAGAGTCCCGGGTTCGATTCCCGGCATATTGGTGATTTCTCTGATCCATATAATTCTTTTTGCATTAGGTCGGGGTTAGTTCTGAGAGTGTCAGAAAAATACACACACACACACAAATCGACGATCGCGCACGAAGCGACGAAGCGAAATTTTCGAAAATCACGACATGCAGAAATAGGCACAAATAATTTTTTTTTGCCTTTTTGGTAAGAATTGGGCACTGTAGGATCAATATCGGTATGGAAACAAACATCACCATACTTGCTAACATTTATTGATGAAGAGGCTTTTAGTTAGTCCCACAATTTTTTGTGGGTAAGCATATATATATATATATATATATATATATATATATATATATATATATATATATATATATATATATATCCCATTGGATCCCAGGGGTGCTGGGCGAGGCATGGCACTGGGTGGGTACTAAGCGTACCGCCCTCCGCCTATCAGCTCATAGTCGCGAAGCACATAGGTCCCCACCCGGGGGTTCCCTACTTTATAAAGACTTGAAAAATCCCAGTTCTGTCCAATATTCCGGACACTGGGCTCCAATGGGTTAAAGAGACTGATAGGTTTGCCAGCCATTAACCCATTGGATCCCAGGGGTGCTGGGCGAGGCATGGCGCTGGGTGGGTACTAAGCATACCGCCCTCCGCCTATCGGCTCATAGTCGCGAAGCTCATAGGTCCCTACCCTGGGGTTCCCTACTTTATAAAGACTTGAAAAATCCCAGTTCTGTCCAATATTCCGGACACCGGGCTCCAATGGGATATATATATATATATATATATATATATATATATATATATATATGCTGAAAACCAAGGGGATATAAAGAACTTTCAGTCTAACACTCACATGAAAGAACTCAGTTCATGCTGCACACGCACTGCAGCCCTGGCTGTCATACATACTCTTGACAACAATTAACTACAGTATCTCCTTTCTACGTTACATATTTTCACCAGCTTCCACATTCATTGTCAAGCTACTCTGCCATATTTTTTTCACAGATCCAAAAAGGCTGTTTTCAACTTATTACCCTTTTCTACATACTTTTCCATTAAACATTTAAAAGCTAATATCTGATCTGCTCAGTCCCTTCTCTTCCTGATGCCTCTTTTCTCTCCATCAGCTAATTCCTAGCTCTAAATATCCATACCGCGTGCTTGCCACACACAATCCCTGTCCCCTTCTCCTATGTACAGGGGAACAATTTTACCTTACGTTCAAGCCTTTGGAACTCTATTTTCCTTCCAGGCCGCTGGCGATATTCTCACTTTCATTTCAGACTCTTGGTCATCCTCCTTTCTGGACTTTGGCGAAAACTTTACCATTGCACTTGACATCCCAAAGTCTTTCGACTGAGTTTGGCATAAATCTTTACTTCCCAAATTGCCCTCAGCTTCTATTATTCTACTTGTGCCCTCATCCCTAGCTTCCTCTCGGGTCGTTCTGTTGCTGCTGTTGTAGAAGGCCATCGTTCTTCTCCTATATTAAAGCTATCAGTAGTTGTATTCCCCAGAGTTCTGTGCTGTCTCCATCCCTTCCCTTTCCTTTAGTTCGTCAATGACGTTCTAAACCGCGCATCTAACCCTGTTCACTCATGTGAAAAATTACTCCACCCTTCAACTTTCCATTTGCTTCTTGCAGCAGCCATTTCAGCATTTACTTACTGTAAAAAAAATAGATAAACACACACACATACACACACACACACACACACACACACACACACACACACACACACACACACACACACACACACACACACACACACACACACACACACACACACACACACGGGTTGAGACTGTCACACCTAATATCTGACTTGGCTTATATTTCAGACTGGGGAGAAAGTAATTTTGTTGTTTGTAATGCATCAAAAACTCAGTTCTTACATGTCCGACCTGTCAAAATCTTTCCTTTCGTAATTAACAATATTAATTCAATACTGCATCATTTTCTATCATACTTGGAGTCTCTTTCTTTCGGGATTTATCTTTGAAAGATCATATTACCTCTTGTAAAATCTGATTCTGTGAGATTAGATGTATTAAACCTGCTCCTTACCTTCTCTACCCTCACACAGTTGTTGACATTATAAAGGGATTGTATTCGCCCTTACGCTGAGCACAGCTTTCACGTTTGCTGAGATTTCCCGCAAACAGTTCTTCTTAACAACCCAAGTCAAAGAATTTTCGTCTCATTAACTCTCCTCTTCCTACGAGCTCCCTTCTACCTCTGTCTCGTCGCCGCACTGTTGCAACTTTGTCTCTTTTCTATCCCTACATCCGTTTGATAGAGAAATTCCCACCCCTTTTCTGTCCCGATCTCTAACGAAAGAGTTAACCATTGGTCCCTGTACTTCATGAATGGAACGAGGAAGCTCAAAAATTGTCTTCTCTGTCTGTATTTCCTATTGCCTTTGACCTCTAGTCTTCTAGATGCAGGCATCTCGTTGTGAACGGATGTGAAACGAGGACGTTGTTCAGTGGATACAACTCACGAGTGAGAGCACTCATTTTAGAGGAGCCTGTGTAGTTACATGGATATATAAATAGACGAATGAGGAAGTGAAGGAGAATTCTTGTATCGATGTGAATGTGAATGAACACATTAGGAGAAATGCTAGAAAATGTACTTGGCCATTTGGAGGGGATGGAGAATGAGAGTAGCTTATTATAAATGTACAGTATATGTGAAAGAGGAGGAAGGGGGGGAGCAGGCGAGGAGACCGTGGATGAGATGGAAGGATGGAGTGCAGAGGTACATGAGAGAGAAGTGTGAGAGCTGGGGGAGGACAGTGAAATGGCGGGGAACAGTGTGACATGGAGGCGATTTGTTTGTGGCCATCCCTTACGGGATAAAGGAGTCTTGCAATGGATAGATAGATAGACAGACCTTTACTGAGAAGGCCAGCTTCCACAGGAAGCACGATAAAACTTAGAGATGCCATTCCCCGGTTATTCAAACGTCCCTCAACTACTTCCATCTCCTCTAAGAGGAGGATGGTGGACTGCAGTCCTCCGGGTTAATGTCTCCGATGATTTCGTGGCAACTGCTACTACTACTGCTGCTACCATTATCCTCTTAACTACTTCTTATCACCCTATCCTACATAATTTTTTTGGCCCATTCTCCAGAACAGTTTCTCACATTCCGTCCATTTTGCACTCAGATTTCTTCCAATCTGCTCACCCGCTCTTTTCATAGTCTCTCTCAATAGTCTATTCAACTGTCTCCACTTGTCTACACACAACTCTGTTTTCCACCTCTCCACATCTTCCATTTCTCTACCCCTATCCTATACTTTCTTATTTTCTACAACTCGTTTTACCTCCTCATACCACCAAGCCGTTATTCCTTTCTACTCATTAACGTCATCTCTTCACCCTACATATTACCTCACATTTTGCACATATTTCGTCTGTGAATGTCTTACACTTGCATTCCACCTCCTCCACCTGCTTTTAACTCACGCATACCCATTAGCTCCTCCTTTTCAATCTCTTATTCCATGGATTGCGGCCCGGGGGGTTGCAGATTAGGCTCTATGATGTGGGCAGTGATGCCGACCAGTGCAATATATCATCAAATGCACAGCATCATCGTGGAAACTGCATGACACACCAACAAATGATATGATTTTTCCCAGCTCATCATGGTAACGGAGTTAGTGTAGTTCAAAATTTCCCTCTTGGTGGGAAATTGGCAACACACCAAACAAGATTCTGTGTTGTCAAAGCCTGAGTGAGTTGCCAATTAGTTCAATAAGTCATAACTTGAGCGTGATTGGCTGCATTCGGTAGTTTTTTTTTTTTTTTCATATTTCCCTTTCTTCACTTATCCACTGTCGGTCTCTTTCTATTTCAGCATCAAGAAATGGTTTTACTAGACAGGTTTGGGCCTTGGTTTGGTACTATGGTCATGATTAATAGATCAGGAAGTGTATGATTTTTGTTCAGAGTAGTTGCTCTTCCTTTGTTTCTCGACTTAATCGTGGCGGTGAGGATGATAAATTAGACAGTAGATATAGAAATGTTCTATGAAAATTACATGACGCTGCTCCTAGAAGAAAATCGTGGTGCGTTGTTCAAAATCCCTCTCATGTGAGGTAGGTTGCAGCCATTCTCTCTTTTTGCAGGAACCACTTCCACTTATATTCCTCTAACTTATTTCACCTGTCCCTTTTGTACCACTGTCTTAGGCATTACTATGTAGTGATCCGGTAATCAAGTCCCCCAACTTCAGTTCACACTCACGCCAAGGATAAATCTTATCATTCAGTCATCTACACACACACACACACACACACACACACACACACACACACACACACACACACACTCAGTCATGCTTTACATTCATCAAACTCACCCCCCATTCATCTTATTACTCGTTTAGCATACATGCAGATCATCTTGTGCCTGAAAAAGGAACTGTATATGGCCTATTCTTTCCCTCTCCAGATGTCCACCACATCAATGATTTTCCCATCCACCCTCACTGGGTACACCTAGCTAACCAGAGACCCAATCTATTCTAGCACTGCCCCCTTTTCCATTCATAACTCCAATCAAAAACACTCTCACTTCTCTCAAACTTGTCCAAGGACACTTTCCTTTGTCTGGAACTCATCTTTCACTTTAGCCTCTTGGTCTTATATCAGGGCATACACACAATAAGTCGTCCATGTTTGTATTCCTATGTGCCTTCGTTCTTAACCATAATATCCTTGAGTCAACTGATTCTCCCTCTGTTATGCCCTCCTGCTACCTCTTGCATACAGTAATGCATACATTTTCCTTTGCCGTCTCATTCTCATATATTCCAGCACATATACTCAATCCATACCCCACTTTCTCACACGCTCAATTTTCCTTGTAATCTCTTTCACTCCCAATAAATCTACTTTTGCATTCACAAGCACCTGCACAATTTTCCTTTCGTTCACTTCATCATTGGCACCTGTCACATTCCACGTTGCCATTATTAGCATGGCCCTTGTCCTGTTCACTGACGTCAACCTTTGGTCCATCCTGGTCCGACGCTTTGTGATTTTTTATTTTTTTTTAGTTTCCAATTTTATGGGGCGGAGTATTAGCCCTCTAGATATTATCTTAATCGTTAACCTGGCACGTAGAGAACACATACGCACGGTTCTATTGTTACCAACCACTATAGTACGGTATATGTGTTTATGGTGTAAAGCAAAGCTTTTGGTTTCTCACGCGGTGTTGACTGACCAAAGAATAACCCTACATTTACACACAGTTAAACCATGATGACACCTTTTCTCTTCCACCCTCGTTTATACCAGCGTAATAAAACTTTTATATCAACTAAAAACACAAGATTTTTTGCTATATGAACCTTTACTTTTTCCACAATGGTACTATTGCTGTTATTATTATTACTATTATTATTATTATTATTATTATTATTAATATTGTTGTTGTTGTTGTTGTTATTGTTGTTGTAGTTTTATCATTAATTAAATGCAGTAACCCATATGCAAAAAAACAGTAAAGAACATGAAGAATAATATCAGTAAAGAACATGGAGAATATTGTTACTTAATATTTACATCAATTGTAATCCTAACGGCCATCTTCTTAAAAATGATTGCGCGAAGACGTAAGCAAGCTCTCAGTTTATATGGTGATTTATGAAACGCCTGTGTTATCAGATATCATTACGCTGCATTCCTATGTAGTTGGTAGAGATATAGGAACGTCAGCCACGTACTGTGAGTAAATTTCTTTAACACAAAATTATTAGATATGATCAGCCTTCAAGCGTCATTAGAGTTAGCAACCATTCCGGTAGATCAGACATGTTCTATCTATCTGTCTATATTGACCTATCGCCTGAATCCCGTGAGAGGTGACCACAAACAAATCGCTTCCACGTCGCTCTGTTCTCTGCCATTTGTCCACCCTCCCTCCAGCTCAGGCCCTCTCTTCTCATGGGCCCATATATCTCCACCTCACCGCTCCATCTCCTCCTTGGTCTCCCTCCCCCTTCACCCTCTCTACTTCACTCACATACATTCATTTAGTCAGTGTCTCATTCTCAGTCTCAAAGTATTTCTCGTCACACTTTCAGTCACATACGCATCAGCACCAAATTATTCGGTCATCATCGTACAAAACTTGGGCTTGGCCGCACCTATAGGAGTTCAGTTTTATTTAATACTGCCTTCAGGGAACGGCAAGTTACCCCTGACTAGAACAGACTGACAGAAAGATAGAGAGATAGACAGATTGATGGATGGATGGATAAACTGATAGTTAGATGGACAGAATGATTGATTGAAAGACGGATAGACAGATGGATAGACAGACAGATAGATGGATAGACAGATGGATAGATAAAAGACAGGTAGACAAAAAACAGGCCGGAAAGTAGGTGCACAGAAGGATAAAAAGATAGCTATGTAGACAGAGAGAAAGACACACAGAGAGACAAGACAAACAGACGGAACTGAAATACCCACCTCAAATGACATGCGACACACAAGTACACGACTAAAATACACGATGGAGCATTATTATTACGTATGTGAACTTGGATATCATGGACCACGATTTTCCGAGTGAGTGAAATATCCGGCTAATAGGTTTAAAGTTTTGATACAAAGGTAGTTGATAGATATACAGAGAGAGAGAGAGAGAGAGAGAGAGAGAGAGAGAGAGAGAGAGAGAGAGAGAGAACTGAAAAGAAAATTTAAGCAAAAATAAGAATCACTGAGGAAAAAGAATAAGCCAGAATAGAGAAAAAGAAAAGTAAAAGAAATCTGATATGACTGAGATAAAAGAACCCTGAGGATCAATCAAGCAATTTCAGAGAGCATCAAAGTCTGAAGCGTTTTAAAAGACAGGGACAGAGAGGGAGGTCCTTATTATATACGGGAAATCGTCCCTTTTTTTTTTGTTTTTTTTGTTTAACAGACATTTCTTTTGTTGATAGTGATTAAATTGCAGGTAAGTAAAGGCGCCCATAGTCAAATACCTCGATGACGATGAGAGAGAGAGAGAGAGAGAGAGAGAGAGAGAGAGAGAGAAGAAAAAGAGTGGAGAGAGACAGAAAAATGAAGTCCACCCTAATGATTTATATGTCAAATGATCTAACTCATTGTATCAATCCATTTATCAGTATCGAAGAATCCTTCTCCCAAAAAGCCATTACTTCATACATGTATCTCTCTCTCTCTCGTTTACTTCCATTCTCCTTTTACCTTACTTCCCCCCTGGAGCACATTGCTTATATATTCTCTCTCTCTCTCTCTCTCTCTCTCTCTCTCTCTCTCTCTCTCTCTCTCTCTCTCTCCATGTGGTGGTAGTTGTAGTTGTAGTTATTGTTGTTGGTGCTGTTGGTGTTTCTACTGCTCCTTCTTTATGTTTTTTTCTTCTTCTTCTGTTTCTTCTTATTTATCGAAGTCCCTTGTATTGCATTACTTCCTCTCCTCGGATCGTCTTCTATCATAGACTTATCATTTCTGTTCCATCTCTCTCTGTCATGCATTCCATTCATTTTTCATTTTCTCATCTGTCGTTGTATTCCTATTTCATTAATAACACATCTTATTTTATTAATCTCTTTTACTCGCCCCTCTTCTTAATTCCTCTTACTTTCCAGTCAACCCTTTGCCTCAGATAGATCATTGTGTTAATTCCGCTAATTGATTTCATCCAGCTTTGAGGGATTTCTACTGATCTGGGCTACCTGTATATAACCTTCATTAACTTTAATTTCCATGGCTGTCTCTTAACTCTTAAAATCCATCGATTATTTTTTGTTTTTGGTTTTTGAAGGGTGACATGGAGTGGGGGTGAGGTGGTTTTGTCTTGGTACAGCTTGATGATCTTGCTCGCCTGGAGAATCATATGTACAGTAGTGGTGGTGTTCGAAACACTCTCCATTAACCTCTTCACAAGTCGATTTCCCTCCATTAGAAGCAGGATGTTGTCTGTTGGTTGCAAAAATACATAAAAAATGCGTCCTTTGATTGATTAAAATTATCTGATAATATACTTTAACGTTAGGTTACTAGGTATAGATAAATGCAAATGTCCGCTGGCTGAAGAGGTCAACCATTCACTCCAGTGTTGGATAGTTTTGTCATTTTTTCTGCAGTCCGACGATATGTATTTTTTAGCTTCGGAGAGACATTTCTAAATGGAGAAGTAATTACATACCTGGATAATCATAAGTTACTTCTCTACCGAAAAAAAAATAATAAATAATAAAAAATCCTAAGATACGAAATATCGTCGTGGTGGTAGAAAGAACAAGTTAAAACAACTTACTGGCCAGTAGTGATTAAAAATTATTTTTCACTGGTCATACCTCTTCTCTTCTTTTCTTCTACTAGCCCTCTCTTAAATTGTTTTATTCCCCTTCTTAGTTTTCCTTGAGTCCCTTGTATATACATTTTACATTCCTACTTCATCTACTTCCTTTTTTTTCTTTTATTCCTTCCATTCTTCCTTCCCTTCCTCTCTCTCTCTCTCTCTCTCAATATTTCTTCCTCCCAACTCGTTTCTCCTTCCTTTCTTTCAGTCCCTCTATTTTTCTTTTGTATTTCTCTCCATTCACCCTTCCTGTCCTTATCTCCTTCCTCTCCTTCGTCTCTTACTTGTTTCCATCGAATCTTCTCTTCTTTTCCTCCATTTCATTCACTCATGTCTCCCGCTTTCTCCCTTTGCCTTCCTTCTCCATTTCGTTTCATTGTTTTCTTCCTTGTCTCCTTCATGTCTACACTCCTGTCCTCCTTCCCCCGCCTTGTTCCTTTGTTCCTGTTTTCTCTTTTCTCCTCCTTCCTCTCGCCCTTCATCGTTCTCACCTGACTTGCTTTCCTTTTACCCCGATCTGCCTTTCTCTCCTTCCTTCCTCCATTCTCTCCATCCTGTTTCCTTCCATCATGTTCCTTTACAACGTTTCTCAAATTTCCTTTCTTCCTTTTCTCCAGCCTTCCTTCGGCTCCCTGCCTCATGTTTCCCTTACTCATTCCCTCTTTCCTCCGCCCTTTCTTGCCTCCATCCCATGCCTTGCAAACTGCTAGTAATATGACGGGACATCGACCTGAACATGAACCCTTCCTACACGTCTGACAGGATTAGGCTTACCTCTTCGATGGCCACATGACCTGACCCTCTTTATTCTGACCTCACCGGAGATCAAACCTAATCTAATCTAACATAATCTGCCCTTACCTAGCCTAAGCAAACCCAACCCATCCCAGCATCAACCTAACCAAGTCCACAATAACCTGCTACTCTCTGACCTAACCTAACCTACCTTAACCTGGCGTACCCCATTCTCAACCTGACCTAAGCTGACTTAGGTCAGAGCTGAAGGGGAACCTCAAGGGAGATTATTGGATATTGATGTTAATGCGCTGTGGACAGAGAGGTCTCTCTCTCCCTGTCTCTGTCTTTCCATCTTATCATCTCTCCATTTCATTCAACATTTTTCCCTTCTCCTTCATTTCTTGTTTCTTTCATTTTCCCTTCCCTTTCTTCCATTCATCCTTCGAGTTTTTCTTTTCCTTCTGTCTTATTCTTTCCTGTCTCACTTCCTTCTTTCCATCCCACGATCTTTTATTTTTCTCTCCTCCTTTTCTCCCCTCCTCCCCACCCTCCTTTGTTCTCATCTTTTTAGGTCCATTTTCTTTCTTCCATTATTCTCTTCTACCTTCCTTTTCAACCTTTCCATTTTTTTCCTTCCAGCATGCCCTTCTAGCCCGACTTTTTTTTTCTTCCTTTTATCCCTCCTTCTTTCATTCCTCTTCTCCAGCCTCCTTTCCTTGTTTCCTCTTTCCTCCTCTTCTTGCCTACATCCCATGCTCATCAAAGTGCTAGTAATATGACGGGACCTGCTCTTTCCCTATACGTCTCGCAAAATTAGGGCGACCTCACAGCTGATAACATTACATGACTTTCAAACTTTGCCTCAAACGGAGCTAACCTACCCTATTCTTTCCCTACCTAACCTACATAAAACTCAACCCAACCAAACCCATCCTAACCCAACATGACCTGACTTAATCTGCCCTATTCTACCGTAAGCTATACTGATCCTAACTGACCTAAGGTGACCTATGGGATAGCTGTGAGAAAGCGCAAGGAAGATTACCAGGTATTGATGTTAATTCTCTATTTACGGAGGGTAATTGGGCCTGCTTACCTGTCTCGTGATTCTCCCCCCCCCTCTCTCTCTCTCACACACACACACACACACACACACACACACACACACACACACACACACACACACACACACACACGCATACACACACGCACACACACACAAAACCACTTCCCTTTGATATCAAGATTCACTGATGGGATCTAGATGCCTGGGAAGATGGATGGAGGGCGGGAGGAAGGATGGAGGGAAGGAGGATGAGAGGGGTGAATACAGTAATTATATATGTTTGTGTATGCGTGTGCGTATGTATGTATAAATGTATACATGCATGTATGTGTGCATGTATGTATGTATGTATAGTTTTATGTATCCTTATGCATGCATGAAATGTGTATGCGTACGTGTATGCATAGTGTAAATGGCGGATGCGTCGTTGATAAAGACAAACGGACAGACAGATAGGTAGTGTTATGGGGGTATATATTACAGTGCACTCTTAACCATTTATTAATCACCAAAAGGGGTAAGATAAAGCTCACAAGAAAACTAACTTACTTTACACTGTAACATACACACACTAAAGAAGAAACCAAGATTCATTTTACAAAGAGGAATTCACATAGGCCTCACAATACAAATATAAAACGAGTTATTTCTTACCTAACCAGATTACAGTCAGTGGAGGCTACATACTCACAGAGCTTGAGGAACTAGGAGAACTCGTTGATGATGTAATCCAGATATAATCCACACACTATTGTTAAATGAAGAAGTGAACCAAAAGTGGGAAATGGTGCACAAACAGTGTGTTTTGTAGTCAAAGTAACGTGTTTTGTAATGTGTGGAAATATGTGGAAGAGTGTAACAAAATGTGGAAAAAATGTGTAACAAAATGTGACAATAAGTGTGGTCAAAAAGAGACAAAAAAAGTGACTGTCTCGCTAGGTCCTCGAGCTTATACAGTAGCCTTACTCTGCCTCTCCCGGCTAACTAGCCACTTGGCTGTCTTAAGTGTAATCTCCAGCCATACCCAAACAATGGAGGCACTTACTACCAATGGTGAGTTAACACATCTCACGCATAACCAATAGTAAGCCACCAGGAAAACGATTTTAGACTTCAATTGGGAAAATACTCTAAATTTGCCCCTCCCACACTATATGTTACACCCACTTATGGTCAAGGCCAAAAGTTCTCTGCATGGTTCTGGGAAAACATCAAACATTATTTACCCAGAAACAGAAAAACTGACGGCCGAGTTAACAGAGGGAAGATACTGAGGTCATGAGTCCTACCCTTACAGGCAGCAAAAATTTATAACAGAAAAGATTTAACATTGGCTCGCCTATCTCCCTACATTATCATCTCATCTTCTACTTCATTCATTTGCTACTGGGGTAACTACTCCAGTAACACCTCCCTTCCTGAGGGAGAAATTTACTGAGGGGAAATTTCTGGGTACTGTACAAATTTAAGTTCTGTACAGGTAATCTGCTAAATGGTAGTAACAGCCTTTTACATGTCAGACCTCTAAGGTATATTCCTGCAGAAATAGGGCCCAGCAGGTCAATCAAAGATTTTTGTCCTTTTATCGAGACAAAAATTTCAGAGGGTGGTGATCAGTGTACACTACCACATCAGCTGACCCTGGATCAACATAAACAGAGAAGTGCTGAAGAGCAGTTATGAGTGCAAGAAGCTCTTTCTTAATAGTTGAATAATTCCTCTGGGCCTTATTGAACTTTTTGCTAAAATAGCACACAGGCATCTCAAAGCCTTCATCATTATCCTGAAGCAAAACTGCACTGGCGCCTCGGCCACTGGCATCAACAGCTAATTTAAAGGGTTTATCAAAATTTGGAGCTTGAAGCACTGGGTGACTTGATGGGATGGCTTTGACTTTAGAATAGGCATCCTCACATTCTGACTTCCACTCATACTTGACTCCTTTTCTTAACAAATCAGTGAGGGGGGCAACAAGATCAGAGAAGTTCAGGACAAAACGTCTGTAGTACCCTACCATACCCAAGAATCGTTGCAACTTTCTCTTATTTGGGGGTTGGGGGGAGTTGCCTATGGCCTGAACTTTAACATCAGGTGGACTCACTTGGCCTAATCCGACCATATAACCTAACCACTGCACTCGAGCCCTTACAAATTCACATTTAGTTAAATTAAGCACCTAATTAGCAGAGGACAGTCTCTGCAGCAAGGCATCTGGTTGGCTCAAGTGTTGTTCCTATGTGTCACTAAAAAACACTGCATCATCAGTGTAAGTAATACAACCCCTCATATTCTTGGTGAGACCATTCATCAGCCTCTGGAAGATGCCAGGAGCATTCTTCATACCATAGGGCATGACTTTACATTGATAAGTATTGCCACCGACCACAAAACAGGAAATTTCTTGGGCCATTTCTGTGAGTGGGACTTCCCAAGATCCCTTCATCATATCTAATTTTGTAATAAACTTTGCACTGCCTATCATGTCCACACAGTCATCTACTCTAGGAAGTGGGTAGGTGTCAGTCTTGGTAAAGGAGTTGCATTTACGATAATCAATACAAATGCGATGCAACCCACCGGGTTTTGGAACCACTATGACCAGGGAGCACCGCTCACATTGTCATGACTCAATTAACCCCTGCTGCAGCATGTAGTTCACTTCCTCTTAGATGATGGTCTGCTTCTGAGGACTAGCCGGGTAGGATGACTGTTTTACAGGGCTGGTGTCTCCAACATCTACATCGTGCTGTGCCACTTCTGTCCATCTTGGGGTGTCCCAGAAGACATCAGGAAACTTTCTGAGAAGGGCAACAAGTTCAGCGCATCGCTCTGTAGTCAAATAGGAGAGTTTATCTGTTAATGTACTCCAAATATCCTGGTTTTGTCTCCACCTAGTCGTCTGGTCCAGAGTGAAAGGGTAGTCCTTGTCCTGCTCTAACTCAACAGCTGACACCACGCATTTAGCACTAAGGGAGTTCATGTCTCGCCTGTGGTACTCTTTTAACATATTTACATGGCACAATTTTCGTTCCTTCCTCTGGTCTGGGCTTAAGATGACATAATTTACTTCACCTACCCTCATCTCTACTAAGTAAGGGTTGCAAAATTTGCCTGCAGAGGCTGACCATGAATGGGATGCAAAACAAAAACTTGATTGCTTGTGTGAAACACTCTGTTCCTTTTTTAGAGTGGTCATACCACCTCTTCATCTACTCCTGAGATGACTCCAAGTGTGCTCTGGTTTCTTCCATACTATAGGCCAGTCTTTCTTTAAATTTTGACATGTACTCTATCAAATTAATTTGGTCATCACCCTTGACGCATTGTTCTTTGAGGAATTTAACCCGTCCCGTCCCGACCGATTTTCCACCACTGACCCCCCCCCCCAATCCCGACCAATTTTGGAAAAAAATTCTTTTGGCTCAAACCTCTGCTTTTGGTGAGAAACATCGAAAATTCATAGAGAAATTGCTCACCTGAAGTTTAAAGTACTGGATACAGGAAGCAGTACCCCTTACCTTACTGTGTTTTCTATCAGGCTGGCTCCAAAGAAAACGAGTTCTATGGGAAGGTAACTATTCCACACTACTCATTAATGGTATTTATTTATTTATTTGGTACGAATTTATATGTAGTACGAGAGTATATTGGTTTTCACACAGTAATATGGGCAATATAAGCATTGTTTCACTCACCAAACACATCAATATACCTGACCTTTTTTGGCGACATTACCTGATCATCATTTCTGACTGTTTCTTCCTCTATGCTACGTAAACTTTGTACTCCACATTGTCATCGATTGGAAAATCATTCTGGCCTTGAATTTCATACTGTGGCACGACATGTCTTTACTGGTCAGGTCACTGGTAACAGGTGAATTCCTGAGACAATGGCGGGGGGGGGAGGTCATGCGGGGTAAGGGATTTTCCCTGCCTGGCATCTTGTAGAGGAAGGTGTCCCATGTATACGTACCAAAAATCATGCGTGAAATTTGAGAATTGTGCAAATTAGGGACCTTGCAATTGCTGCGCATTTATATATGTCAACAGGAGTCACAGTGACAAAACGTGTGGACGTCTATGTACGTCAATGGGGCTTGGCGGGTTAAGAGGACCTCTTACTTCATGGCCAAAGATTAACTGTAATGGGGAGTAGCCCAAGGACTCACTCAGTGCCTCTCTGGTTGCAAAAAGTAGGAAGGGCAAACACTTGTCCCATTCCTTTTCAACACACAACTTTTTAAGCATACTCCTCAAAGTTTGGTAATACCTCTCTAATGCACCCAGACTCTGAGGAGGATATGCTGAGGAAGTGATCCGGGAGATTCCTAGCTCCTTAAGGGTTTGTCTGAACAGTCTGGAATTAAAATTACTGCCCTTATCTGACTGAACTTATTTAGAGAGACCAAAACGGGTAAAGAAGGTCAGCCCCTCTTTTACAACCAATTTAGCTGAAATATTTCTCAAGGTAATGACTTCGGGTTATCTAATGGCCATTTCTAACATTGTGAGGATGTACTGGTGACCTGAGGTTTTAGGCAGAAGGCCAAGAATGTCCACAAGGATTCTGGTGAATGGGGCCTCAAACACAGGTAGAGGAATCAAAGGAGCCACAGGGATGGATTTATTACTCTTACCGAGTAGCTGACAGGTGTGACATGACTTACAAAAGCGGAGACATCTCGATGGATTCTAGGCCAGTAAAAATGCTGCCAGATGCGGGAAAGAGTCTTCCTCATCCCTAAGTGACCTGCTAAAGAAGTCATGAGCAATGGACATAATTTTTTGCCTATAGGGTCTTGGAACCATCACCTGACGTACAGTCTCTCACTCGTTATCATGAGCAAACACTAGGAGGTCTCCATCTTCACATTAACACATAGTTTGGCCTTAAATAGGAACATTCTCTCCATGCAGGCTCACATTCATCATCCCTAACTGCTGAGCCAATTAAGGTGACAATCTCAGGATCAGATCTTTGCACATCACCTAACCTTGCACTTACATCAATCTGCGGAGAGTTATCAACCTCTGAGTCATTTAACTGGGTGAAAAAGGTATCACCAAGCCCAATATCATCATCATCATTCCCAGTGTCATTCCTGTCAACATTCTCATGGCTGGCCTTTGCTGTCATATCTCTAGTTACAGCACATGCAGGAAACAATTTAGGACACAACTTTTAGCTCTTTAGTCCTATCTTCACTCAGGGGAATTTTTGACATGCAGGGAACAGCACTCACTTGTCCTCCCACCAACTCATTACCCAAAAGGAAAGTGACTCTTGTACAGGGAGTAGGTCAGCAACACCCACACACACTGAACCGGCAACTAACTCTGACTGGAGCTTCACCTCAACTAGGGGAACAGATACAAACTCAGATATACCCTGCAACAAGACACATTCATTAGGGTCAGCTACATCAACAATCCCCTTCAGCATTAGTGACTATGAAGCTCCTGTGTCTCTAAGTATGGTGACTTCTTTACCACCTTTTCCATCAAGTGAAACTAACCCCTTAGATATGAATTTAGCAAATTAATGATCAGGGGAGGAGTCACTTTGTGTACTGCTTGGGGGAGGACACTCTGATGGAGACTTATTACCACTCTCACTTGATCATGATGGCTGCACTGCTCCAGTCTTCCTAGTGTTTAACCTCTAATACACGGCCATCAACAGCCGACCTCCCCCCGGGTGGCGGCGTTGTATCGCGGTCTGAGTACCTGTAGGAAAATATTAGCCAAAAATCAGAGATTAACCCTAGAACATTATACTTGGTATGGCAGATAGTACTTACATTCAACCTTCGTGGACTACCCAAGGACTTGTGGAGACTTGCAAAGTTGGGTAACAAAATCTTCACTTTCACACCTCCAGCAACCCGGTTCCCCCTCTACCACAGCCTCATTCTGTCACAGTAAACTTTATACTACAACATACAGGTAGTTTGGAATCCGTATTTGTACAATAAGCACTGAAAATAAGGCTAAAATCAACGAAGCGTATGGCCGACATGCAGCGCGGCGGCGGTCTTCCCATCACTCAACAAACATTTCCATTTTCACAGCTAGAAACACATATACTACATTATTTTCAATCATATTACTTCCCAAAAGATCACCACAGCGTGCTTTTTATTCTGCCTTACGCCCGTCACTTTATTCTCGTTCCTGTCGGCCGCTCGCACTGACTCGGAAGAACTAGAACTCGCCATAATGTCACTTTGAAAGCCTGCGGTAAACTGACGCTAAACAGGGGCAAACCGTGCGAAAAAAAGCTAGTGTGACAACTGGGGAAACAAGCGTTTCCTATTAGCATAAACTGCTTCTGAGAGGAAAGCACAGATTTACAGTTCTGAGCAGTCAGAGCGCTGCCATGTATCACAGCCAGGCTGGCCGGCCCGTGGTGGGGGGGAGGGGGGAAAAACGCGATACTTGGCAACAACGGAGGTCAGTAGTACAAAGGTAAAGTATGCTAATTGTAGCTAAAGGGTGGTGGTACTGATAGACATTACCAGCTGGAACATCCTTGCCCGCGTTTATTCAAAATTAACTCGAATCGCAAACGCGACGATCCGCCGTTATGTCCTTTTTGGCGAGCGTCGCAAACGCGACCCCCCACGTTTTAGGGGTTAACAGTGGCTCTACAGGAGTCTGTCTGTCAACTACTGACAGCTCCACTCTGGCCTTATGAACAATATGCACCTGCTGGGGGAAGGGGGGGTGTCTGACTACTGCTAACAATATCTTTGGCTGCCAGCTCTCTGTTGGTGTCAAAAGATCCCAAAGAGTTTACCAAAGTAATAGATTTCACACTGGATTTTTTCCCTTGTTTTTTCCAGCACCAATCTTCCAAGTGCCCCATTTTCTGGCAATACTGGCAAAATCTGACACTTTTTCTTGACCCTCTGGCAACACTGTCCTCACTTACTTTTGTGAAAGTAACACTGGTTGCAGTGTTCCCAATATTGTCACTTGACATTAACTTGCCTTTGCAGAAGAAGGGTTCACAAAAACTGGTTGGTTCACTCTCCAGACCTTAACACATGATACTGAGGCTTACATTCATGCTTATGAATTATACTATAATCATCTGCTACAACAGCAGCCTCAGCTAGGTTATCTTTCTCTACTAGGTGTGTAGCAACATCCCTATCTCTGTTACCAGTGAAGTTCTCCAAGATCATTAATTCCATCAATGTAGAGAAATTGTCAACTTTCTTAGGATGTAACCATTGATCAAATAAGTCTGTGAGTACTCTAGCATGTTCGACAAGAGTCTGATCTCTCTGTTTAACCCCTCACCTGGGGGGATGGCTGGACCATACCATGCCCCTCTCACGGGGATAGTAGGAAATCTAGACAATATACGGTAAATTAGCTATTTCCAAGTCAATGGAAGTATCACTTAGCCTTTTCCCTTTTTTTTTATATTTTTTAGTTTGAGAATAGATCATAAGTGACATTTCAATGGGTAATGAACAGGAAAAATTAGCGACCAAGTGCACGTCGGGTGTTGCCAGATGATGAATTAGCTACTTCATGGCCAATGGCAGTATCAATTGGCCTGTTCCCGTATTTTTTAGATATTTTTCAGCATGAGAATAGGGCACAGGGCACATTTCAATGGAAAAAGTGAATGGAAAAAACCGGCCAGGAGTTGTGTTGTGCAGCCAGGCTGTAGCTAGGTGGGGGAGGGGGTAAGGGAGGGGAGGTGGGGAGGTGAGGCAAATTTTTTTTTTTTTTTTTTTTTAAATAACAGAACGGAGGAAGGAAAAACAAATGGAGAAAAAAAATAATCCGTACACCAGATTACTGGTGACCTCTGTTCATAAAATATCTGTAACAGTTAGACTTGAACAGTTGTAGGTTGAAATTTGGAGGAAAACAACTCTGGGGAAGCGAGTTCCAGAGAGATGCAGTTCGGGGAATGAAAGAATTCTGATAGGCAGAAGTTCTGCAATATGGTTGAGTGACATTCCAGTCATGAGCGCTACCAGATGCCCGTGTAGCACGAGGGAAGGCATGGGGAGGTGGCACCATGGACGCAACTTCGTCTGAGCATTTGCCAAAAAAATATCTGTAAAATAATGCAAGGGAGGCAACATTCCTTCTTACTTGCAGGGGAGGTAGTTTATATGTAATGGCAGGGTTGTTAATGATTCTAACAGCTTTATTCTGAATTTTGTCTAGTTGTCTTAATGCAACCTCTCCACAACCATTCCACAAGGGTGAGCAATATTCAAGCTGAGAGCGCACATGACTCTTATAAATTATAGCTAACTGCTCATCGGCGAAGAAGTTACGGATTCTGTACAATAATCCAAGTTTCTTTGAGGCGGTTTTAGCAAGTGATCTGACATGAGAGGTCCAGCTGAGGGCACTGTTGAGACACCAAGAATTTCAATACTTTTGGAGATAGGAATATTAGTAGCACTGAAGGTAATGTACGAATCTGGCAATATCTGTCTATTAGTAAACTGTATATATTTAGTTTTGCTAGCATTAAAAGAGACAAGGTTGTTTTGTCCCCATTCACTGATTGTAGATAGATCTTGATTTATGGAGATGGCTGTGTTGAGTTGAGAGGTAGAGATATTAGACTTTGTAAATGGATGTCTGAGTGTGAATGAACTATGTAGTGTTGAGTCATCTGCATATGAGTGAATGGGATTGTGAGTGACAGATAAGAGATCATTAATATGAACCAGAAATAGGGTTGGTGCCAGTACTGATCCCTGCGGCACGCCGGCGTTAATTGAGTGGAAATTCGAATATACATCATCTACTTTTACTCTTATTTTCCTGTCACTAAGATATGAAGAAATCAAAGGAACAAAAGACGTTAGTCCATAGCAAGGGAGTTTAGACAGCAGGGAATGGTGCCATACTCTGTCGAAAGCTTTAGAGATATCAAGAGCTACTGCATGAGTTTCTCCAAAAAGATCAATTGATTGATGGATGGTATGAGTTAAGAGATTGAGTATGTCAATGGTGGATCTTTCGTGGCGAAAACCGTATTGTCTATCATTAATTAAGTTGTTGGATTCAAGATGTTTAACAATATGCTTGTTAATTAAAGTTTCAAATACCTTACCAAGAGAAGATGTGATAGCTATTGGTCTGTAATTGGAGGGGTCAGACGAACTTCCTTTCTTCGGAACTGGGTGGATATTGGCTTCTTTCCATGAATTAGGGAATAAAGAAGTACGTATGCATAGTCTGAATAATTTAGCTAGGACAGAGGCAAGTTCAGGGGAACATTTTTTCAAAACAATTGGCGGAATTCCATCTGGACCTGGAGCTTTGTTGGTAGGTAAATTGTCTAGGATGGATTTTACAAATCTTGTCTGTATTTTAAGTGGGGCAGTTTCGGGAGAATCAAGTTCCAGTACTGAGACACTCTGGCTGGTATCATCTATGGTAGAGTTTCTTGCAAAGGTACTAGCAAAGATATCTGCTTTCCCACGTGGGTCATTTGTAATATTGCCATCTGAAGATTTTAGTGGGGGAATGGAAGATGACTTGTTAAAGTTATTATTGAAAGAATTAAGAGTTGACCAGAATATTCTATTGTCATTAGGGTTGTTAAGTAGTTTTGATGCTTGCTTTTGAAGAAAGTTTGATTTAGATAGATTTAATACAGCTTTTGCATGATTTCTAGCAATTTTAAATTGGGAGAGTGATTCAGGTGTTTTTGATTTTAAGTTATATGGTAATGACTTTTGGGCTGTTGCTCTGGCACAATTGCCATCAAACCATTTTGGAGAGTTTGATCTTTTAGTGAATTGTTGACTCGGTATGAATAAATCCATACCAGCTAGTACTAAGTCACAAATGTGGGACTGGGTAGAATTGGGATCACTAGAGAAGAAAGACTGCCATGGAACATCAGCAAGATAATTTCTAAATCCATCCCAGTCTGCCCTGTCAAAGTGCCATCAGGTCACCCTGACAGGTTCGGAATGGGGAGGTGTAGGAGGGTTAACTAATGAGGCTTTGATGAGATTGTGGTCAGAGGATCCAAGTGGTGACAGTACCTCTATCCTGTATTGATCTGGATTATTTGTCAAGAATAAATCCAAGAGATGGGCATTATGGTCAGGATTATCAGGTATTCTGGTTGGTTGCTTTACCAACTGGGTGAGATTAAACGATTCCGCAAACAGCTCGCATTCTAGACCAGCGTCGTCAGTCCGGGCAGAATGCAATAACCATTCAACATTGTGTATGTTAAAATCACCCAAAATGGTAATTTCATTGCCAAGGTCAAGGTCAAGGTTACTCAACTGAGTGGATATGGAATCAAATACACTGGGTTCCGAAGAAGCATTGGGGGAACGATAAACTACACAGATATATTTGGTAATGTTTTGGCTAAATTGGTAACACTGGATGCGAGTACTAGTGGTATTAGCAGCGCTGCCTACAGCTACACACTGGCAGTACTGATAGATGATACAAGATCGCACTTGAAAGCCCGGGTGATTTTAAAAATCCCTGAATCACAGAAGTGACGTTTCGCTGTATGATACTTATGTAATGACCGTAACGGTAGTGATGGCCCACTGGTAAGGGGTTAAAGGTAGATCTAAATTTAAGCCTATATGCCTCTGGCACGAGTTCAGATGCTTTGAGAATGGCATATTTTAAACAATCATAGTTAGCACTTTGATCAACTGATAAAGAAATAAAAGTCTCTTGAGCCTTCCCTTTCAAAACACTCCGCAGCAATACTGTCCAAGTCTTTTGGCCAAGAAAGATGACCTGCCACCTTTTCAAACATATGTAAGTACTTAGTGACATCTTGCTCATTAAAGGGAGGTACTAGCTTTATGTTCTTAACAACATCAAAAGATTCCCTGGCAGATGAACTACTAGCTAGAGGTGAACTATTAGAGTGCTTCAGTCTGATTTCATGATCCATTTCCTTTTGTCTCATTTGAGCTTGTAATTCTAGTTCTCTTATTTTGGCATACGATTCTAGTTCTCTCATTTTAGCGTATGATTCTAGATCTCTCATTTTAGCTTGCATTTCTAGTTCTCTCAGCTTAATTCTGGCCAGCTCAAGTTGCACTTTGTCACCAGTATAATGAGCAGAAAAATCACTGGGTCAGGTATCTCCAGCGCCAAAGCCTCAGGGTCAACACCTTGTGCAGTATCAGATGGCTCAGAACTAACTTTGGAGGACTCACTTTGCTCAAACATGGTGTCCAGTATTAAATCAAGTAAATTAGTCTTAGTGACTGAGGCAGAAAATCTCAACTGTGAGACCTGGGCAAACAATATGAACTCGTGTGTTGTGAGTGTTTTCACTCTGGTTGGGGAAGGCTTAGAATCCAAAAATGCTTTCACATCACCATCATTCATTAGGGTCATGATTACTATTACAGTTAAGCAGGTAAAAGTATGCACTGTGTATGTGGCCAAGGTTGCCAATACTATGTCACAGAGCTATCCTGGCAGGAGGTCGCCTGATTGTTATGGGGGTATATATTACAGTGCACTCCTAACCCTTAATTAATCACCAAAAGGTGTAAGGTAAAGCTCACAAGAAAACTAACTTACTTTACTATATACCGCAACATACACACACCAAGGAAGAAACCAAGATTCATTTTACGAAGGGGAATTCACATAGGCCTCACAATACAAAAAAAAGAAAAAAAAAACAGTTATTTCTTACCTAACCAAATTACAATCAGTGGAGGCTACGTACTCACAGAGCTTGAGGAACTAGGAGAACTCGTTGATGATATAATCCAGATATAATCCACACAATAATGTTAAGTGGAGAAGTGAACCAAAAATGGGAAATGGTGCCAAACAGTGTGTTTTGTAATCAAAGTAACGTGTTTTGTAATGTGTGGAAATATGTGGAAGTGTAACAAAATGTGACCAAAAGTGTGAACAAAAGGCAACAAAAAAAAGCGACTGTCGCTAGGTCCTCGAGCTTATAAAGTGGCCTTACTCTGCCTTTCCTGGCTAACTAGCCACTAGGCTGTTTTAAGTGTAATCTCCAGCCATACACAATGATTGCAGGCACCCGCTACCAATGGTGATTTAACACATCTCACAAATAGCCGATAGCGAGCCACCTAGAAAATATTTTTACACTAACATTGGGAAAATGCTCAGAATTTGCCCCTCCCACATATATACCCCCATAACACTCATGGTCAAGGACAAAAAGTCTCTGCATAGACCTGGGAAAACATGGAGCGTTATTTGCCAAGAAGCAGAAAAACTGACCGCTGGGTAAACAAAGGGAAGATAGTGAGGTCATACGTCCTACCCTTACAGACAGCAAAAGTTGATAACAGAAAAGATTTAACGTTCTTGACGGCTCACCTATCTCCCTACATTAAGTTCTCATATTTTATTTCATCCATTCGCTACTGGGGTAACTACGCCAGTGACAGTAGATGTATATAGAAAAGAAGGTAGATAAAATGTTAAGGAGACAGCTACTTAGACAGATCGACAGACACACTGAAACACGAGACAGATAAATTTATAATATCCGACTTATATGACAAAAAAAAAAAAAAATAATAATAATAATAATGCATTAGTGCACGTCCGCACGTGTGCTCAAACAAGCGCTGGGAACATGTAAGCAACACAGTAACGAACTCGCTGCAAACGCTGGGAACAGCAGCGTCTGGATAATGTTGGAAACATCATAATGAACTCTCAGCTGCCTGGTCTGGACACATCCCATCGCATCTGCTGCCGGTGTTCGAAGCTGCACTGAAATATGTTTCCATACATCTGTCCAAATACTGCTGCATACATGTACCCAAACATGTTGCCAGCTGTGTTGCCAACATACTTTCGAGGGCACGGGTGGACGCGCACTTACTCTGTCATGTGATATACCATATTTCATTACTTAGCTGAATTAGAATATAAATGTCCGCGTCTGCTGAGGAGGTAAACTGTCTGTCTGTTAAAAGCATTGAGAGAGATAAATGAAGTGGACAGATATGCTGGATATATATATATATATATATATATATATATATATATATATATATATATATATATATATATATACATAAAGAGAGAGAGAGAGAGAGAGAGAGAATGAAACGATAGAAAATTTAAGCAAGCAAATGAAACTGAAAACAAAGAATAAGTCAGGGCAGAGAAAGTAAGAGGTAAAAGAAATCTTGAGTGACTGAGATAAAAGAAACCTTAGGATCAATCAAGGGATTCGGAGAGCATCGAACTCTGAAACCTTTTAAAAGACTGAGAGACAGAGGGAAGTCATTATATGAGGAAACGGTTTTGCTTCTATCGATATTTCTTTTATTCATAGTGTTTTTATTGTAGGTAAGTAATGGCGCCTCTCGCCAAATGCCTCAATGAAGATGAAGTAGATAAGGAGAGAGAGAGAGAGAGAGAGAGAGAGAGAGACAGACAGAGACAGAGAGACAGACAGACAGAGCATGAGTTGAGGAAGGCAGAAAAAATATCTTTCTAATTATCTATCACACTATCTATTAATTAATCAGCATCTTAAAATCCCTCTCTTTCAATCGCCCTTATTTATAATTCTCTCTCTCTCTCTCTCTCTGAACCTCGTTTCATTCCCTTGCTCCTCTTCACTTCCTCTCTGGAACATATTACTTTTATTCTCTCTCTCTCTCTCTCTCTCTCTCTCTCTCTGGACCTCGTTTCATTCCCTTCCTCCTCTTTTACTTCACTTCCTCCCTGGAACATATGCCTTTTAGTCTCTCTCTCTCTCTCTCTCTCTCTCTCTCTCGCTCTCAATATTCCTGCTTCTCTTCATGCCTCCAATTTTTCTTTCAGTCATCCACTTTTCGTTCTTCATTTCACCCTCGCTAACCGATTCGATCCTTTCTTATTACTACCATCTTTTTCCTTTCTCTTCTATTTTCTTCCTTGTATAGTTTTCTTCCTTGTCTCCTTCATCTCTACACTTCTGCCTTCTATTCGCCCCCTTTCAATTGTTTCTGTTCTCATCTTTCCTCTCGCCCATCTTCATTCTCATCTGACTTGCTTTCCTTTCACTTCGATTTGCTTTCCTCTCCCTCCTTCCTTCTCCCTCTTCATCCTCTTTCCTTCCAATATATTTCTTTTAAATGTCTCTCAGATTTCCTTCTTTCTTTTCCCTCCGACTTTCTTCGGCCCCTTTCCTCGTTCTCTCTTTCTTCCGCCTTTCTTGCCTCCATCCCATGTCTCTGAAACTGCTGGTAACGTGAAGGGACATCGTCCTGAATCTGACCTCTTCCTACATTTCTGACAGGATTTGAGTGACCTTACTGATGACCACATGCCTTGACCCTTGTTATTCTGATTTGGCCGGAGATCAAACCTAATTTAACCTACACCTATTCTGCCTTAATCCAGCCTTCTCAAACATAACCCAATCAGACCAAATTCATACAAACAAAGTCCACAGTAACCTATACAAACAAAGTCCACAGTAACCTATACAAACAAAGTCCACAGTAACCTATACAAACAAAGTCCACAGTAACCTGATACCCTCTGACTTAACCTAACCTATCCTAGCCTAGCGCACCTCACGCTCAATCTAACTGGCCTAAGCTTACAAAGGTTAGACGTGAAGGGGACTTCAGTGAAGAGCATTACCTCACCCGGGACAGAGTCCCGCTAGGTATTGTTTCTGGTCGTTTGTTTGTTTGTCTGTTTGTTTGTTAGCAACATTACGGAAAAATGGCAGAATGAAATTACCTGAAACTTTCAGGATATGTTGGTACTGGTCTCAAAAGAATATGATTAAATGTTGGAGGTAACTGAGTGACCCTGAAAGGTCGAAATCAAGGTCACCGATTTTCAGATGGCTAGAACTTGAAATCGGTTTAAGATATTTACTGTTCTCAACATACAGGAACTTTCATATGGGCTTTCATTTGGTACCAAGACCTTTGCCCTTGAGTAATCTTGAAAGGTCAAAGTCACAGATATTTAGGGGGCTATACCTCGAAAGTGGTTCCAGATATATATTTACTATTATTAACATAGAGGAAATTATAAGCCTTTAATTGGTACCATGACCTTTGATCTTAAGTGGCCATGAAAATTCAAACTCAAGGTCACGGATAGTCAGAAGGCAATAACTCAAACTGAATGATAGATTTTACTATTACCAACATATGGGAAGTCCCATATAGGGTTTTAATTGGTACATGACCTTTGACCTCAAGCGACCTGAAAGATAAAACTCAAAGTCACGGATGTTCAGGGAGCTATAACTCAAAACTGGTTGAAGATACCGATATTTACTATTATCAAGGTATAGGAAGTCTCATATGAGCTTTCATATGGAACCCTGACCTTTGACCCTGAGTGATCGGGCGAGGTTTGTTGTACCTGGCAAGTTGGATATTGATGATGATGCGATATGGACAGACTCTCTCTCTCTCTCTCTCTCTCTCCACACACACACACACACACACACACACACACACACACACACATATTCAAAGTAATAAGCAAACACACACACAGTACATACTGTGTAATGTGTTAAACTTCAATTTCTCTCTCTCTCTCTCTCTCTCTCTCTCTCTCTCTCTCTCTCTCTCTCTCTCTCTAGCCGTAAATGGCTAAAAAAATGAACACTTTCTCGCTACCTTTCCCATCACTATGCAGATCAACTAGCATGCAATCACTGTGCAATATAGCAATGCAACTGAATGGCTCACCTGTACAGATTGCAGCTGTATATAAAATGGGACGGTGGAGTCTGATCTCCCTCCGATATTCTAAGGGAACATATATGAACATAGATCATATTAAATGATTGAACGTATCACAGTACATAAAACCATAGAATATAAGTCGAGTCAGTATAAGCACATGAAGCCACATCCCTGTACTTTTGTGTCATACCTTACTTCATGCAATGCAGGCTGCAGTAAAAGTTAGGATATAATCATAGCCCCCTTCGCTCTTAATGCACGTTTGTTTAAATAATTGATACTTCATTATGTTATTTACTGTAATTTATCCATCTGTCTATCCTTCTATGTATGTATGTATATATGTGTTATGCCAGGTGTTTTTAGGGCGGCTTCCTGTCCTAAGAACGCCTAGCCTAGTACTGGGTTCTTTTCAAGATCGGGGCGATACTACAAATATAGGAGGAACAGGGCATAAAAACTCAAGGCAACACTTTACACGTATATTCACTAAGGGTCTACAAGGGCAATAAGATTTCTCACAATATTATTGGCTCATCAATTCTGGGGCTACTGAGTAGGGGTGAGAGTATCTCGCAGGATACGTGACAGACACAGTTCACGATTCAGAGTGGTACAATTCACAGCACAGTTCACAGTGTAGGGTGATACAGTCCACAGTACAGTTCACAGTACAGCTCACAGTATAGGGTGTTACAGTTCACAGTGTGATTCTAAGTGCCTCAGGATATTTATTTATATTCAGTCTCTAGGAACACTGGCTCCGGGTTACGTGAGAGTCCGTAAGTCCAACCTTGTGATGATCACGGGGGTGGGGGGTGGCACTGCCTTGACATTGTTGCAGGGAGCACACAGAGGGGGAGAAGAATCTATGTTGGCACAAGTGCAAAGGAGAGGGGAGGAAGTTTGTTGAATCTTAATGTCACTATTTCGGGTACGGGAGCCTTACTTCTATCACACTGCCTTTAAATCACTGTCTGATCACGGTCACTTAATGATTTCACTGTTGGCACTTTCACTGTATATTCTCGTACTGTTATCCACCTGAATCACTTTACAGTCCGGGAAGGTTGATGTCGTCCCCTGTGGGCGTGATGAAGGGCCTCGGGTGATAGGGGCTGGGGTCAGAGGTCTGGCTTGTGGGGTAAAGGCCAAACAACTCCACCAGACGCCTTCTGAGCTGCTGGGTGGAGGGTCCACATCGCCTTGGTCGGAAGTGGGGTGGTTCTCGCCCCGGGGAGCCGTTATCATGTCTTCTGCTGTTATCATTTCAGTATGTGTGTGTGTGTGTGTGTGTGTATATATATATATATATATATATATATATATATATATATATATATATTTAAAGACAGAGATAGATAGATAAATCAATAGCTATAGATATAATATGTATGCATGTATGTATCTATATGGGGATAACGCTACCAAGTTGAAATGGTTCTTGTCATGGTGCCATTGATGCCTTTCAAATATTTTATAAATCTTTTTTTATACATACCACTGTGAGCTCACTCGACAAAGTGCTGCCATTCTGTGATTTCAAAATGCATCACAGGCCATATTGTTTCCTGTAAATCAGGAAACCATTTATGGCGTGAGTGGGAACAATATAACCAGATAACCCCTATTGGTTTAGTGGATTTTGGTGGTCCAACCTGACTGAGCATTTGAAAAGCTTTTATCTGAGGTTTGGCTGGAGGTAATTGCTCACATAGTGGCATTGAAGGGCGAGTAAGGCTGATTACTCTTGCCTATGTCGGGAGCGAGTAGCGTAGCCCGGGCTTCGACGTTTCTGATTAAAGAAAAAAAAAAAAAGGTGATGGATGGATGGATGAATGTCTTTTATACTCTTTCACAGTGTGTTATTATTTTCTTGGTGTTTGGGAGTTAAAACAATATTGTACCTTATTTAAGGGGACCTCTCAGTAGTAAATGGGTTATTGAGGCCATGAGTAGGGCCTTTCTGTTCGGATGGTCTCTCCTAAGCTGAATATTATTGTATGGGGATAATAATAACGGGTAATAAGGAAGAACTACGCCCTTGCCACACAAGATCTC
>NC_137003.1:13149453-13169453 GCF_032717465.1 Coenobita brevimanus
AACAAGATATGAAGGCTACAATATGATGGTAGTCACAAAGACGTGCTATGAGGAGGATGTACTATGGTAGTACAGACTTTTTTCTGGCACTGAGCAAAGTGTAGTAATCTACAGAAAAGGATGAAACTCTCCGCCTAGATAGTATAAATAAATTATATTATAATTCTGAGTACTTTAGTCTGATTCAAACAGCATTCTATTAAATGGCAAATTAGTTAAATTCGGAACAGCATTTTCTACCAAATAATATATTACAGATGTGGGTTATTGTAAAGTTAGAATTAATACTTTAAGATAGTTTATGGTAATGCACATCGATTTTAGCTACTTTCCTTCCGGCAACCATCATTTTATTTTCTCAATATATTTTACACCATTTTACACACTAAAGAGACTCGCTTAAAGGCCCCCTTCTCCGGCCTAGGCTCGATGTCAAGTCATTTCTTATTTTCAATCGAATGGTAACAGAAATTTGAATTACTCGTGTCGCGAGCGAATGGGGCGAGGAATTTTCCCTTATTTTTATTTTGCTGGGACACCGAGAGAGAGAGAGAGAAAAGGGAGCAGGATAGTAGTTTCGTTTTCGTCGTTTTCGTTTTTTAAAGGCTCCAACATGCTTGCATGTGTCAGTAGTGTCTGCTGTTATACTAAATTATACTGTAGCATTATAGTATACAATTTTAGGAGCATAAGGAGGGAGGAAGGAGAGGCGAGAACGAGAATACAACAAACACGTCACTGTTCTCTCTTCTGTCATGCTGGTAATGTCAGTGCCGGACGAAGGACGAATCCATCCCCTCCACTAAGAGCAAGTACTAAATTTGAAGTAAAAGGCCAGAAATGAGTAAAAGGCCCGATTAAACTGGAAATTGATTTATTCTTCAAGTCAGAACATTTTAACGGTATCTTGCTGTAACAAAAATCAAGCTATGTTGCACCATTTTTGCTGTGTTACGGTGACAAACAAACAAACATACAGAAACCGGATCATTATAATATAGATATTTTATTCTGACACATGGATAATTTTAGTGACATAATTCCAAGAGAGAGAGAGAGAGAGAGAGAGAGAGAGAGAGAGAGAGAGAAGGAGAAGGAGAAACAATGGGGCTTCGGGAAAGAGTGGAGGTCTTTCAGAGCGGATTTCCAGGGTGTGACGTAAATTGAGACGGAGAACTGAGGAGGAAAAAAAGAACTGAAGGAGACAATGAAAGAAGGAACAATACAGAGAGAGAGAGAGAGAGAGAGAGAGAGAGAGAGAGAGAGGGGTCCATGATGATGGAGCACTCACATAATCTAACACCACGCCCTACAAAGGTAAGCGTTGAATATTTGACTTCACCCCATTTCCTTGACCTTCGACAGACTGTAGTCAAAAAAGGAATTGCCTCCTTGTTGCCAGATCCTCAATAGTTTATTCTAGTTTCCGACACGTATAAAGAATATTTAAGATGCACTCTTCCTATGATTTTGACCTTTGACGTGTTGATATCTACATCGCATCTCTTTTTTCCGTGATGGACTGTCAATCTCTTCCCCAGACTTGGTGCAAATGAAGTAAAAGCTGTTTCAGTAAAATGGTTGAACATTTGCTTTGTAACAGAAACCTTTGACTGGCTGTTCAATGAACCGAATTCTTTCATCATTGCTAAATCATAATCCCATTTTCAAAGTTTGGTCTAAATGGGATGAATGGTGTTCAATTTTACCATGAAATGAATCCCCCACCTTTGACAGTGTTCTTAAAAATAGGAAGTCATCCTCAGGATTGATCCGTTTTTGTTCTTTCATGCTTGGTCCAAATCACATGCAAATTATTTTATTTACAAACATCATACTAAGGCGCAAACGAGTCGAGCTTTGATTGTTCGGTGTGACCTTAACTAATGTCTGATATTCTGGAAATTGAATAAATTTGTTTTTGCCTCTACCCTAATTCTTCCCTCATGTTTGGTCCTAATCACAGTATTATTTTTTAAATAATAATGTCATGTTACCTTGCTCTTTGATCTACTGTTCTCAAAACTAAGACGTCAACAACAGTGTCTGACAAATAATCCCTCTGTTGGCTAAAAACCGTCTGAGATGTTCTGTTGATAACAAAGAAATAGGCACATATAAGCCGAAGCCAGGTAAACCAACAATGTTGTCTCAGTATACGAGTGCTGGTGTAAAAATATATGCGAAGAAATAAACAGAAGAAAAAATAAAAAGAGCAAAACATGTAAAAAAGAGAGAGGGAAGAGAATGTAAGACGAAAGAATTTGATAAAATGGCAAGACGGGAGAGAGGGGAAAAGCAGATGGGAGGTGTGCGTGAGAAAGGGATGGGGAAAAGAAACCGGAGAAAAAAGAGAGGAACTATTAGGCAAATGGAGAGAGAGAGAGAGAGTGACTGGAAGATAATAGTTTGTGTAGGTGGTTAGATGAGAGAGTAAGAAACGAAAGAGTAATGAAAGAGGAGGGAAAGAAGGATTTAGAAAAAATAATGAGTGAGAAACTATTATCATGAGAGAGAGAGAGAGAGAGAGAGAGAGAGAGAGATGGGAGGAACAGAAGATGTGAACCATGTATAGTCAAAGGGAGATTTACCTAACTTTTCTCACCAGACTCCAACGTTCCTCTTTCTATCTTCTTGGTCTCGATTCCATTCTCTCTCGCACACTCATACTACACTTGCTTTGTTTCTCTTTCACTCCAATATATGCCTCTTTTTTTTTTTTCCCTCCCCACCCATCTTTTCCCCTTCCCCTCCCGTTCCTTTCACATTTCATCTCAGTAAACAGTATTTTTCCCCTCAAAATTGCCTCCACTTTCTATGCTCCTTTATCTTACCCTCTCCTCCCATTATCTATTTCTACTCTCAGTCCCATCTTCCCACTTCCACTTTAATTCCATTATCTTTCGTTTTATTCTCTCTTCTCTTTCACAAATTCCTGTTTTTGCCCTTTCTTTCTCATGACACATTTTCCCATATTTTTTATTTCCCTCCCCTCCCCTCCCCTTCTCTCTCTCTCTCTCTCTCTCTCTCTCTCTCTCTCTCTCTCTCTCTCTCTCTCTCTCTCTCTCTCTCTTTCTTCTTCCATCCTCCTCCTCCCCTGCGGATGCGATTCCTTCTTTTCTTCTTCGCTAAGTTTCCTTCCCTCTCTTTCACTTCCCTTTCACTCTCTTCTCCCCTCATCAGGCCGTTCACTTCTCTCTTGGGCTTTTTCAATATTATTACTAATACGTATGATAAAACGATATCACTCTGTATAAACTCTCTTTGTTTTCGGAAAGCACAGCATAAACCTCTTCATGGCCGACTTCTTGAGTATCTGCAAGTCAATGGTTACAGTGGCAATGTAAAACAATAAACTGAAAGCCGATTTATGGAACGATAACAAAAGAACTTTATCGACAAGGAACCAGAATGGGAGAATATTAACGAACGGAGTCCACAAGGTACAGTTTTGGGCCCGATTATATTTTTAATCCAAATGGCTGATAAGTACAAAAGTTTTTGTTTAAAAAAAATCGAATTTCACAGTAGATATGGAAATCCGTAACGGTGCAGATACCACAAACCAAAGACTGATGTTTCAATGAAAATTTGATAAAACATATTCCATTGAGTTGTATCATGGCAAAGGGATTTTAATGTCAACGAAATCAAAGACCTAAATATTGACAGAAAAAATAAAAAAGCTGCACTACAAATCACACTCAGTTTTGAAAATAATATGATAATAGAGAATTAAGAATAATAAAATGTAACATTCATTCATTCATCATCTAATCCTGTGTTGCCTCATGAGGAGCGTAGGAGCCCGGGGCTAGGCAAGATGGTCCTGACATTTAAGATGAGAGTGGCCAGCCTCACTCATCGTTGAGAGGCATTACATGAACAATAAACCCCAACCACCCCTTGGCTATTGACCTTCCCAGGCTCAATCCGATTGTAACACCTAAATCACCCACTAAAGCACCAGGCGCCATAATTTGGTCATATGGTCACCACCCAGCGTGGTAAATGGTTTCCTGGTGTACTAGAAAACATTTGTCTTGTCACTCAATGTAGAGTCATCCGTAGACAGAATGAAGAGGAAAGAATGAAGGAAAGAAAGACAGAAGATGGTAGGGACAGAAGGAAGAGAGGAGAGGGCAGTCACCCGAGGGTAACACTACATCAAGTGAGTGGATGGTGAGCGCCCCCACCTACCACTATAAAAAGTAACAACAACAACTTCAACAACAAAGAAGTTCGATAGTGCCCGGAAAAATTACAGAAATCTAACACACAAGTAACTTAGGATTTATAGACTGATCATTGAATTCAAGTAAATTTATATCTCCATTACTTTAAACAATTCCTTAGTTCGCCTGCATCTAGGTTTTTGTGTTAGGCTTTGGTCATCGTATTTCAAGCAAAATATAGAGAATCCAGAGGCAGTACAGCAAACAGTAGCAAAAATGATACCCAGATAAAGGAACAAACCATATAAGGATTGATAAGTGGTGATAACGCTACATAACTTGCCAAAACGCGGATTGCTAAGGGATCTGAGTCAAGTATCGAAATTCAGTGAGGTCTCGGTAGTGATGGTCGATAAGTACTTCACAACAGAACTTTCTCGTTACATAAGATGTAATATTTATGAAGGTATCGGCAAACAGTTCCACTGAAAAGAAACATGACTTTTTTCTCTTGCAGAAGGGCTGTAAATATAATGCAATAAGCTTCAGAGGAATTTGGTAGAATGCAGCCCACTAATAACATTTAGAAGTGGCTTGCATAAGTGACTCAGTCCCCAGGGAAACATGTTCACGGCTGAATGGTATGAAAATCTGATTATTAGTTTCCTTGCTTCCTAACTGTGGAGAACACGGCAAACCAATGTCATTGCGAAAGTATGTCAGTTCATCTTACAGAAAATGCAAGTGTACAATACAATCTTTGGTTTAAGTTTTTATTAATACATTTCCATGGCAATATTTCTATTCAGCTCGGTGGTCTTTCTCACTTTTTCCTGCCAGTCGTGGTGGGCAAGGGGGCCTTCTACCTTTGCTATCCTTATCGTCAGCTCAAAAAATTAGATATCAAATTCATGGGCTCCTTTGTAAAAAAAAAAAAAAAAAACTGCCTCGAGAGGACCATTAGGTTTCTTGTTTCTCTTTCTTTGTATAAAATTGTATGTCGTACCTCCCCCCCCACTGTCTGTCTGTCTGTCTGTCTCTGTCTGTCTGTCTGTCTGTCTGTCTCTCTCTCTCTCTCTCTCTCTCTCTCTCTCTCTCTCTCTCTCTCTCTCTCTCTCTCTCTCTCTCTCTCTCTCTCGTTTATTTCACCGTGTGTACTTGTTCTTTGTAAAACTTTTTTCTTCACCCTCAATGACCATAATTTTAATACTGGCGGCTAATCGATAGCTGTTTCAGGAGCCTAGTGGCATATGGAAGGGACAGTGCTGTGAAAATGAAATGGGTATTCGTGTGTACAGCCAAGTGGAAGGTAAAGTAGGTAGTCGTGTCCGGTCCCGTGAAGTTTAGAATGCAAGGCGACGGTTGTGAAGTTAATCTGGTACAATGTGGAAGGGAAGTTGCGAATACTCTCGGAGAATGTGGAGAAAAGGCGATAGTGGTGCGGATATCTTGTTAACGGCGCAAGCCGAATTTTGCTATGGCGAGCCAGAATGTTGGCTATCCTTATTTTTAATACAAAGTTACTTAGAAAGTATTATATATAATTGCTTCTAGATTAATAGAAGACTATCAAGTGTTTACAAATAGTGGATACAACCCAGGGAGCCTCCAATAAGCGAATGATGTACAAAAAACATTAATGAATAACTGCATCAGTCCGTTTTTCATAATGCATTTTATGGACGTCTATACATTATGCAAGGTGGGAGGGGGTTCAATCCTCGGACAACCCTCCTACCCCACCACCACCACCTGCGCTCATAATTTTGTTGTGGAATGCGAAAGGCAATGAGACAGTCTTTCGAATTATCTTTAAGAATATGGGGAAAAATAGGAATAATTATGTGGAGATTTTGGTGGAATCAGAGACTGCTGCTGAGCCGGGATAATGGTGGGGATAACATTTCTTTCTAAAGTTTGTCGATAAGGTACTTGGGGAAAAAAAAAATCTTATCGGATTATAACGATGCACAGCGGGGAGAGAGAGAGAGAGAGAGAGAGAGAGAGAGAGAGATGAACGAGATCGTTGGATAAGAAAGTTTGCGGTTAAAGTTTGGTAATTTTAAGGAAAAGGTGTAGGAGGTGATGATGGTGGGAGGGAGGGAGGGAAAGGGAACGGGAGGGGGGCGGAAGAAAAGGAAGGAAGGAAGGGGTGAGAGGCAGTAACGAGGAAAGGACATGGGAAGATTGGCACTGTAGTTAAGGTCCCTGTCCGCTATTCCCGATGACCTGGGTTCATATTTCTGCATTTATTCTGTATAGACTGACGTGTACCTACCAGGCTTCCTCCTTCAAGAATTTCTGTCGTCATAGGCTGTGTTTATGACCCCATGGCTAAAGGGAGGTTACCGGTGCAGGGATTTGGGATTTCACATCACGCTCATTTCTGATAGTGTCTAGGAGCCAACGCCTTTACTCCTCCTGCCTGATGCCTTGTGGCTCACGTTTCTAATCCTTAAAAATACGACTGGAAGTGGAAAGACTGTGTGAAGAAAATTTATGAATGGAAGTGGGAGTGACATAATTCACGCGTTTCTCGCAGTCAGGGTGTCTAGTAACTGCTCCACCACACTGACAGCACTCCTGTGAATCTCTACAAAGAAAAAAAAACAATGGGATATCATTGTGTCTGCTAATTTATCGGCATCGGAAACAATTGTATCAGTCACAATAAGATGTTAAGCTGTCTAAAAATGGTTAAGAAACTTGCATTTCCCCTCGAGAAACAGAATGTTTGCGTTAACTTAATTTGCACATCATTTACATTACAGTGTACCAGGAACGATAAAGCGAACAAGTCTGCAAAACACCGATTCCAAACTGAGAGAGCTGATTGGAAATTTCCGTTATCACACTGTCGCTACTTTTATTTCTTCTGTGGCTATTTTGCATATATATATATATATATATATATATATATATATATATATATATATATATATATATATATATATATATATATATATATATATATAATGCCTAGAAAGTATTTTCAGACAGCTAGACTGGGAGAACCAGGCAGTAGGCATAGCTGGAGAAAATCTAAACCATTTGAGATTTGCAGATAACATTGTTCTAATGTCAGAAACAGCAGAGATATTGGAAGAAAAGTCAAATGACCTAAAGAGAGAAAGTCTCAAAGTAGAGCTAAAGATGAACTAGAGTAAAACTAATGTTTAATACAGTTATACCAAAGAGCATCTTCAGAATAAGCGAAGAAATTCTTGAAGAAGTTGAGGAGTACAATTACTTGGGGTAAATCCTAAAACTAATGAAAGACCATGATAGCGAAATAAAAAGAGGCATTACAATCGGATGGAAAGCTTCTGGTAATCTTGCAAATGTCATGAAATGTAGCTTGCTAGTATGTATGAAACGAAAAGTAAAATAACTAATGTATAATCCCAGCTATGACGTACGGTTGTGAGACCTGGAAAGTGACAATATCGATTGAAAATCAACTACTCAGTACTCAAAAAGCAGTGGAACAGAAATTATTGGGAATATCTTTATGAGACAGGAAAAAATCAACTTCGGTGAGAGAGCAGATATTATAGAAGTTAAAAAAGGAACAGAAATAGAGGCAGGCAGGTCCGTAACAAGAATATGGGATAACTGATGGAGCAAGTGGCTGACTAACAGGACTCCAAGAGATTGTAGGCATAGCAGAAGACCAGACAAAAGATGGAGAGATGAGATAGAGAAGTTTGCAGGCAAAATGTGACAATGATTGGCTCAGTCAGAGAATTCGTGGAAAAGGATGGGGGAGGCCTTTGTTCAGCAGTGGACTTGTAATGGCTGCTGCTGCTGATGTTTTACACACACACACACACACACACACACACACACACACACACACACACACACACACACACACACACACACACTCACACACACAAACACACACACACACACACACACACACACACACACACACACACACACACACACATATATATATATATATATATATATATATATATATATATATATATATATATATATATATATATATAGATAGATAGATAGATAGATAGATAGATAGATATAGATATAGATATATAGATAGATAGATAGATAGATAGATAAAGACAAAATTCAGAACAAAGCTGCTGGAATTATTAATAACCCTGCTATTATAAATAACTACCTCCCCTACAAGTAAGAAGGAATGTTGCCTCCCTTGCATTATTTTACAGGTATTTTTATGGCAAATGTGGCAAATGCTCAGACGAAGTTGCGTTCATTGTGCCACCTCTCCATGCCTTCTCTTGTGCTACAGGGGCATCTGGCAGCACTCATGACTGGAAAGTCACTCAGCCATATTGCAGAACTTTTGCCTATCAGAATTCTTTCGTTCCCCGAATAGCAACTGTCTGGAACTCGTTTCTTCAGAGTTGTTTCCCTCCAATCTTCAACATACAGCAGTTCAAGTCCAACTGTTACAAATATTTTATGAACAGAGGACACCAGTAATCTGGTGTATGGATTATTTTCTTTTACCCTTTGTTTTATATATATACAGTAAATATATATATATATATATATATATATATATACCATATATACAGTAGGCACGCATAGTAAGTACATGAGCTCACAGTACACAAAATGCATTGTACACGAGGACCTATTTTTTTTTCGAATTTTGGTGTATTTTTTAACCTGCCCCATCCTGACCATTTTTTCACCACTGACTCCCCCCAATCCCGACTATTTTTGGAAAAATTTTGTTTTGGCCTAAACCTCCACTTTTGGTGAGAAGCATAGAAAAATCATAGAGAAATCGCTCACCTGAGGTTTAACATACTCAATACAGGTATCAATACCTCCTCACCTTACTGGGTTTTCTATCAGGTTGGCTCCAAAGAAAACGAGTTCTATGGGAAGGTAACCATTCCACACCACTCATAAACGGTATTTATTTATTTATTTGGTACGAATTTATATGTAGTACGAGAGTATATTGGTTTTCACACAGTAATATAAGCAATATAAGCATTGTTTCACTTACGCAACGCATCAACATACCTGACCTTTTTTGGCGACATTACCTGATCATCATTTCTGACTGTTTCTTCCTCTAATGCTATGTAAAGTTTGTCCTCCACATTGTCATCGATTGGGGAATCACTATGGCCCTGAATTTCACACTTTGGCACGACATGTCTTTATTGGCCAGGTCACTGGTAACAGGTGAATAGCCGAGACAATGGCGTGTGGGGGGGGAGGGAGGTCATGCTGGGTAAGGCACTGTCCCTGCCTGGCATCTTGTAGAGGAAGGTGTCACATGGATACGTACCAAAAATCACTCGCGAAAATTGAAAATTGTGCAAATTAGGGACCCTGCAATTGATTCACGTTTATGTACTTCAACGGGATTGGCTGTGACAAAATGTGTGGACGTTGATTCACGTCAACGGGAAGCGACGGGTTAATAGTGATGAGAATTGAACTCGTAATGGTCGAGACGGCAATGATGAGTGGCCTAAATCCGGGGTTTACCCTGAGTACGAGACATTGCCACCCCAAGAAGCGCCGACCACCAGTAACGGAGAGTGGAGACTCGTTGATGAGCCATATCCTGGGGAGGATCAAGAGGATGATGCAATGACTGAGGTGTCAGAAATAGACTTTGAAGGGTTTATGAACGAAGTGCATGCATTAGCCAGAGAAAGTGTCGAATGTGCTGGTGACGAGAGTGGTGAGGAAAGTGGTGTGTCGCATGGTACAGGAGGTGCACGCTAGGATTCCGAGATAATTCACCGTCAAGTCAATTCGCCGTTAGGCAATTCCCTGTCAAAACATGGACGATTCCCCATCTCTCCCCATCATTCGTTAAATATACTTATTATTAATTAATCGATACTTTAATACTGTAACTATATTTCAGGGGGATCCATCAGAGTCTATGTTCAATAGCGTAGGCTTTGGATATTATTTATTAGTTGCACCTTTAGTCAAGAATTAACTTGTTTCTTCCTCACTGTAAATGCCTTGAATTATTCTAGCATCACACATAGCTGTTTTCATTAATGATGGCGAATTGTCTTGTTATTGTTGTGGCAGTTAATTGACTTAATGGCGAATTGTCCCGAAACCCACGCTAGGTGCCTCACCCTGCCTCGGATCCCCTTTTTACCTCCGTTAAGCCTGTTGTCCTCTTGGGTTAAGGTGAGCAGCCATATCCTTGTTGATTTAGTAAAGCCATAATCTTGTTGGTTTACTTTATCTTAGGTAATATGTCTTACATAGTTTCCCTGTACAGTACTAATACTTAGGTCTATTATGAGTCTCAAGGGTTACCGATGAAGGGGGGTGGTGCCCATATGTAATTTTTCCCATAAGTTTATGTATTCACAGTAAGCGAATTCCTGATAAGCGACCTCGTCTGCCACCCATAAACTCGCGTATTGTGCGTGCCTACTGTATATATATATATGTATATATATATATATATATATATATATATGTATATATATATATATATATATATATATATATATGTGTGTGTGTGTGTGTGTGTGTGTGTTTGTGTGTGTGTGTATCTCTGAGCCAAGTTATGTAAGAAATTATCCACACACAAAGACAAAAAAAAGGACTTGTAGTCGATTATGAACAGGGTACAGGTGTACCTATGGAAAGTGAATGGTAACAGGTATGCAACAGTAAGAAAATGCAGATTAATGAATAGTCCAGATGGACTTTGGATTTAGCATTAAGTTAAAGAGGACCGAACAAAGGACTTGTATGGACTGTAAGGGGTGCAAATGGTGATGTGAAAGAAAGGGAGATTGTCCAGATGTGTTAGGGTGCAAATGTGGATGTATGTGGTTTTACTGAAACTAAATGGTGAGGTGAGAGGGTGAGAGAATGGGAGTATGGATGGGGTATATGCGCGGGAGTAGGTGAGAATGAGAGGGCAAAAGAAGGAGTGTGTATTGTTGTGAGTAACAGATGGGAGGAGAATATAAAAAAGTGTGGATCAACTGGCTCAAGGATTGAGTGGGTAAGATTAAAAGTTGGACTACAAATGTGGGCGACTGTGTGCATGTATGTGCCAATGCAAGATAGTGCAAGCTGAGTGAGAGAAGAGTTCTGGACAAATGTGGAAGCGTGCAGGGAAAAGTTTTGAAGGAATGAGGGAGTGTTTTTGACTGGAGATATGAATGGAAAAGTAGGGAATTTGAAGGCGGATGGAGTAGTTGGTGAGTGGGATGTGCCTACAGAGATGGATGAGAATGGCAGTGCTTTGGTGGACATTTGTGCCAGGAGGGGGTTGGTAATAGCTAATACCCTCTTCAGGCAGAAAATGATCCATTGGTAAACGTGGCGAGTGATGAGAAGGGTGGGTGGTGAACTGAATGAGTCGAAGGCAATAACTGATTATGTGTGTGTGGATGAAAGGATGCAAAGGTGTGTAATGGATGCAAGAGTATATAGAGGTTGGGGGAGTGGACTTTCTGACCACCACTTGGTGGTGGTCAGACTCAAAGTCCAAAGGAAATGGAGAAATAGAAGAAGGGAAGGACAGGAGGAAGTACTTCACACAAGGAAGGTGGAGAAGATACAGAAGGATGGAAAAAAATGCAGAATATAAGAGGGAATTGGAGAAGCGATTGGGGAAATACTGATGGGCGCAGATAGGGGAGGTGGAAGATGTGTGCAAGATATTCACAGAAGAAATCTGTGCCGCATGTGAGGTGGTGTGTGGAGTGAAGAGAAGACGACCGGGGGTGCAGGGAACAGCATGGTAGACTGAAGAAGTGAGACATGCTGTGGCACAAAAGAGGAAAGCATACACTGAGTGGATGAGAAACAGGGGCGTGGAAGAAGTTGAGAGATTGAAGAGGGAGTTATATGTAGAGAGGAAGAGAGAGGTGAAAAGATTAGTAAGAGAAAGTAAGAAGAGAGTGGATGAGGAATTTGGAATGAACTTGAGTGTAAAGCGGAGGTACTGCAAGAAAATGTTCTGGAAAGTGGTAAAGAGAGTTAGACAGGGTGCCAAAGAGGTTAGTTGGGAAGTGAAAGATAAAAATGATCGATTACTAGTGGAGAAGGGAGAAAAAGTGAGCAGATGGAGAGAACACTATAAAGAGTTGTTGAACATAGAGAATGAAAGTAATGCAAGTATAAGAGGCTGGGGAATGGCTGGGAGGAGGGATGTGAGAAGAGAGGAAGAAATCAATAAGATGGACGTTGTGGAAGTAATGAAGAAAGTTAAAATGGGGAATGCCGCAGGAAATGATGGAGTGTGTGATGAAATGCAGAAGCATGGGAAGAGACAGTAGTAGAATGGATGTGGAAGATGTGCAAATTGGTCTGGGAGGAAGGTAGATTAGTGGAGGATTGGAAATCAAGTATAATTATTCCCCTGTACAAAGGAAAAAAGGGAAAAATAAGTGTGTGGTAATTATAGGGGCAGTTGCCTTCTTAGTGTAATAGGAAAAGTATATGGTAAGATACTTACTGACAGAGTTAGGGAAATAACAGAGGAATAAGTTGGAGAAGAACAGGGAGGTTTTAGGAGGGGACGAGATTGTGTAGGGCGTATAATTATTCTTAGATCTTTAGTGGACAAATTTCTAGAGAAAGGAAAGAAGTTGTATGCGGCCTTCATGGATTTGGAGAAAGCACATGACAGGGTGGATAGACAAGAATTGTGGAAAGCATTAAGAATACGTGGAGTAGATGGGAAGTTGTTGAGGGCCTTGAAGAGTATGTATGGGGGTGCTAAGGCTGCAGTGCATTTGGATAGTGAATTGAGTGAATTTTTCTATTTGAAGGTTGGATTGAAACAAGGATGTGTCATGTCTCCATGGTTGCTCAATCTGTATACAGATGAGTTATAAAAGAGATACAAGGTAGGGCAGTGGATGTTGGAGCGGCCCTAGTGACAGAGGCCAGTGTTTGAAAACTCCCCGTACTGTTGTTTGCAGATGATACTATGAAGACGCAGGGGAGCTGCAAGGCTTGGTAGTTGAGTTATGGAGAGTGCATAAGAAGCGGAATCTAAAGGTGAATGTAGGGAAGAGTAAAGTTATTGTCTTCAAGAGAGGTGAATTCAGTGAATGTACTGTACAGTGAGGTTGGATGAGGAGGAAATGGAAAATGTGAGTGTTTTTAAGTAATTGGGTAGTGTGATGAGTAAGGATGGAAGTTTAGGGGGTGAAGTGCTTGAATGGGTACGACAGGAACGGTTACTGGCTCCCTGATGCAGTGATAAGAAACAGGGAAGTGAGCATGGAAAAGCTACTACCTGACTGTATTGTGATACCAACTCTAACGTATGGAAGTGAAACCTTGACCTTGTTGGAGGGACAGAAGTCAAGAGTGAGAGCAGTGGATATAAGTTATTTGAGAGGAGCATGTGAAGTCACATGGAGAGACAGACTGACAAATGAGGAAGTGAAGGAGCATTGTGCTGTCGATGTGGATGTGATAGGAAGCGTTAGGAGTAACAGTGAGGTGATTTGGCCATGTGGAGAGGATGGAGAGTGAGAGACTGACGAGGAGAGTGTGAGTGAGGTGGAGGGGGGGAGAGGGAGGGGAAGGCCAAGGATGAAATGGAGGGATGGAGTGGAGAGATATATGAGAGAGGGGAGTGTGAGCTGGGAGCAGGGCAATGAAATGGCGAGGGACAGGGCGACATTGAGGCGATTTGTTTGTGACCACCCCTTACGAAATTAAGGAGTCTGGGAATAGATAGATAGACTAGTTAATTAAGCAGTGTACTGTTACAGCATAGAGCAGAAGAGAACACGAATGGCTTTCAGTCCTCGACATACTCCGTCAACTTGTATGTGTTCATTACCTCCGCCAAGGAGGTTTATTTGTCTGTCTTTTAACAGGATTAGTAAGAAAGTTATGAATGGATTTTGATGACATTTTGTGGAATGATATGCCATGGTCCAAGGAAGAAAATTATATTTTCAGGAGGATTCTGATCCGGATCCGGAGCATCCCGCACAATATCTCAATAATTTCTTCATGAATTTCAATGAAATTTTGTGGAATGGTGGGCCATGAACCAAGAAATTGAATAAATATGGGGGGCAGATCCGGATCCTATATCCACGGATCTGTTAGGAGGGTTACTCAGAAAGTTATGAACTAATTTTAATGAAATTTTTTGGATTGGAGGGCCATGGGCTATGGAAGAAATGATAATATTTGGGGTCGTTTCCGAATCCTGATCCGGAGTATCCGGCACAATATCTCCAAAAGTTCTCAATGAATTTCAATGAAATTTGGTGGAAAGGCGAGCTATGAACCATCAAAGAATTTATTAAATTTGGGGGCGGATCCGGATCCGGATCCCGATCCTATCCACGGATCCGGATCCGAATCCTTTTTAATGGTAATGGCATTGGTGAAAGTATGCGCTCTCTGCGTGCTTTCTAGTTTGCTTTTGCGAATCAAGAAAACACATCCAAACTTAGCATATTCGCCCTAATACTGCAATTTCATTTGTTACTTAATTAACAACTGATGATAACAACCTGTTAAGACAGTTCTTCCACTGCAACCTTACTAGGGCGTGCCTCATGTGTGTTCTGTTGTAACCCTTTGTACGGAATACCAGCCAATATCATCACGTTAGTCCAAATCCAGGAAGGGAAGATATGGGACAGAGGGTAGTAGAGAGACAAAAACAATGAGCTGAGGAAACAATATTGAAAAAGGAAGAAAGAGAGGGGGAAAGATGGGAAGGATAAGATGAGAGAGTACGAGAAGGATGAGAGGAGACGATGAAGAAGGAGAAAGGAAAAAGGAATGATGGTGGATATAATGTTATGCCCGGTGTATGTGTGTGTCAATGCGTAAACAGAACTGGCCATGCAGTTTTCATCCATTTTTAACAAAACTCGGAAAAATGTTAAGGGCCAACTTAGAGGTAACACTTTGTTCTTAGAGCAATGGATCAAAGGTCAAGATAACAAGGCAAGGAAGCTAACCCTAGACATACCATCCATCGATCAATTGATCTACATGGAGAAACTCATGCAGTAGCTCTTGATATTTCTAAAGCTTTCCACAGAGTATGGCACCGTTCCCTGCTGTCCAAACTCCCTTGCTATGGGCTAACGTCTTTTGTTCCTTTGACTTCTTCATATCTTAATGACAGGAAAATAAGAGTAAAAGTAGATGATGTATATTCCAAGTTTCACTCAATTAACGCCGGCGTGCCGCAGGGGTCAGTTCTGGCGCCAACCCTATTCCTGGTTCATACTAATGATCTTTTATCTGTCACCCACAATCCCATTCACTCATATGCAATAACTCGACATTACATAGTTCATTCACACTCAGACACCCATTTACAAAGTCCAATATATCTACCTCTCAACTCAGTACAGTCATCTCCATAAATCAAGATCTATCTACAATCAGTGAATGGGGACAAAACAACCTTGCCTCTTTTAATGTTAGTAAAACTAAATATATACATTTTACTAATAGACAGATATTGCCAGATTCGTACTAATATTCCCATCTCCAAAAGTACTGAAATTCTTGGCGTCTCACTTAACAATGCCCTCAGCTGAACCTGTCACGTCAGATCACTTGCTAAAACCGCCTCAAAGAAACTTGGATTATTGTACAGAGTCCGTAACTTCTTCGCTGATGAGCAGTTAGCTATAATCTATAAGTCATGTGCGCTCTCAGCTCGAATATTGCTCACCCTTGTGGAATGGTTGTGAAGAGGTTGCATTAAAACAACCAGACAAAATTCAGAACAAAGCTGTTAGAATAATTACCAACCATGCCATTACAAATAAACTACATCCCCTGCAAGTAAGAAGGAATGTTGCCTCCCTTGCATTATTTCACAGATATTTTTTTGGCAAATGCTCAGACGTAGTTGCATCCATGGTGACACCTTTCCATGCCTTCCCTCGTGCTACACGGGCATCTAGTAGCGCTCATGACTGGAATGTCACTCAGCCATATTGCAGAACTTCTGCCTATCAGAATTCTTTCATTCCCCGAACTACATCTCTCTGGAACTCTCTTCCCCAGAGTTGTTTCCCTCCAAGTTTCAACCCACAGCTGTTCAAGTTTAACTGTTACAGATATTTTATGAACAGATGACACCAGTAATCTGGTGGATGGATTATTATTTTTTATTCATTTGTTTTCCCCCCCTCTGTTCTGTTATAAAAAAAAAAAAAAAGGTAACCTGGGGTCTATTGAACCCCGGTCAATTTTTTTTTTACATTATCCATTAAAAAAAAAAAAATCTAAGGACCTGACCCTCCCTCTACCTTCCTGACTAGTTAGATAGATTAGGGAGATGATAAGGTCATTCCTGAATCTGACACTGATTTGCACTAGACGTGCACTGGGGTCCATTGGACCCCTGGCTACCTTATGTGTATAAAAAACTTTTGTCAGCAAAAGTGTGTAGTATGTGAATATAGACGGTTCCTAATGATGACTGTTGCTAATGTTTCTTCCTTTTTCTTTCTTTCTTTTCTTTTCTTTTTTTTTTTTTTTACAGTTTAGAACATAAACATGGCAAATTTTGAGTGCCTTTGATGACTCTGAGTGACTTTGGGTTTTTTGTTTATTGTAAACAGATTCTTCTTTGTTCAATTTTTTCACAAATTCTCAGTCTAAGTTCTAAATATGTTGTGATAAGGCTATAAACCAATATTGTCCCCTCAAATTATTTAGGAATTTTGTAAAATATGTATATCTATTTCCTTTGAAATTACCAGTACACCAAAAATTATATATTTTACTTTCTTATTTGCAGCTATGTTTTATTTGCTCTGTTTCTCCATTTGTTTACAGAAAGTCTCATCCATGGTCTAAAAGGAGAGGGAAAGAAAAGAAAAGAAGGTTTCACCTAATAAAGTTTCAACAAACCAGCTTAGAAAAAATATTAAGGCTTTTCCACTGTGTGTGTTTTTTTTTAAATGTATTTTTGGCTTAAATATTCTTGCTTTTAAATTTTTTAACTTTGAGGTACAATGGCCCCGTGTTACCTGCGGTGAAACAAGAAATTGGGTGCCTGTCTAGGGTTAATTAGCTTTTACCCAGTTCTGACTAATCCTTGTTAAAAGTTCACTGGAAGACGAAGAAGAGAATCGATTATGAGAACAATCACTCAAATGTCAAGGTTACATGTCAAAATCAGCTTCAAAAGCATCTTTTTAATTTAGACCAAAGTTGGCGAAGTGGTTGAGGATAAGTCAAGGAAGAGAGATTTGATTTTGAGAATAATCAGCCAAAAAAAAAGGGGTTACATGAGAAAGTCAAAGACTGACCCATACAGCTCTGTATGTGTACTAAATAACTGACAATTTATGTTGAACCAAAGTAAATCGAAGGGTTAAGGGTCAGTTGAGGGGGTACTTTTACTTTACAGGATAATAAGTCAAAGATGAAGTTTATAAACAAGGAAAATTAAAAGTTTTTTTGTTTTTCTCGATTTTAAAATCAGTGGAAGGAACCGTTGTATGTAAAGGATGCAGGGACTTGAGTTTGAAGCCATGCAGTGATAGATCAAGGTCACATGGCAGATCAACTCAGTTCTGATTCGATATGAAACGTGCCTGGTGGAAGGGTAAAGAGTCTGAGAAGAATGAGGTAATTCCATTTCGACAATAGTCGGTTCAAAGCCAAGGTGCACGGCAAATAAAATGTTTGTCTCCTCGACCAATGCTCTGGCTGAGTGCAAGAAGAGTCTGTATATTATAACGCCAAGTATGAGTTGAGCCCACGAGCACCATCCCAAGCGACATACTTTTTGTGGTAAACGAGTCATCCCCATATCCTTATAAGCTTTCAGCTGCTTTCCACTTACAAACATACTGTCAAATCCCAGATTTAGAAGGGAGTTCTACATCCTTTGCTCCTCCTGAAAAATTGAGGTTATTGGACATTGGCGTCCCTGGACTCAGCCAGATAATCGTAATGCGCGGGTGTCGCTCATTTTCATTGTTTCATATTGGTTTCGCACCGATTTTTATCGTCGCAGACATATCTTCTTATTTTGTTTGTACTGATATAGAAAGAATGTTTCTTAATACTAACCTCTTTAACCAGAAACCTCCTAATTGTTTTACTCTTCCAAGCTCCACAATCCAGATGATTTAATTGCGGTTAGGGGAGGCCTTTTTTTTTTTTTTTTTTTTTTTTTGTAATATAATCTCTTTCAAATAATCCTGAATAGAGAAAAAATTCCAATTAAAGTTTCATTTAATATGCCTTAACAAGTACCAGCTTTGACATAAAGAGATGACGTATATGCTGAATTTGTTTCAAAACCGCTCATTTGTGATTCGTACTTACCCGGCGTGAAGAAAAATTATCTCCCTCCGAGAAAATAATGCAACATTGAAGAGGACCACATTACAGGCAGATGCAGAAAACGACTTTCAACTTTTCCTTATTCTAGTCTCTCTCTCTCTCTCTCTCTCTCTCTCTCTCTCTCTCTCTCTCTCATCTTTACCCTATCACATATTCCTTAACCTAATCGAACATTACTTCTTATCTGTCTTACCTCTCCAGTTCCCTCTCCCCTTTAAGGTTTCGCTTTAAGGCAAGAACGTTAAGGACATTAATACTAATGGTCCTCCCGAGGCTGGTTGTTACTGGGAAGACTATGACTAAGGTATTAGGATCTGAATTGAAGACAAGGATAGGAAAGAAAGAACCTCCTTCCAACCTTACTAATCATAATTATCCTACAGCCGAAGGCGGCAATTAAAATTAAGATGGACCACCATGGTGCACTGAATAACTCGTAAAGTAATTTCACATGAAAAATCGAAATGAAAAAATATTCTACACTATCGTTATGTAAGGGAGAAAAAACAATAATAATTTTACGATATAGATTTTTACACTATTCTAGGAAGATTGGAAAAAAAAAAGCCTTTTTCGTATCATCTAGCTCCGAATGTGCAGTTGGGGATTTAAAACAGGGTACTAATGCAAGTGACTTTTTAATTACATTGTACATATAACAAATTTCAGGGTCAAGAAAAAAACATAGTCCTCCTTAGGATTTTATTATCAATTCAAGTGTGCTGAATCTGAATCTGATAGCCAAATGCCCCTATCACGTCACATTTTCTCATAATATGCCTACTAAATATTCGTACTTTCAAACTAAAAAAAAATGAAATAGTTGTATTGTCATTGCCAAATGAAATGTCATCATTGTTAATATTCCATACCCACTAAAAAATAAGCACTTAACAAGTATTTTAAAATGAGCTCCTGTACTTATTAGTATTTACTCTTGTGTTTGTGTGATGTCTTTGTTGGTTACGCTTCAGATTCCAGCAGAAGTCGGCTAGCATGGCTGGACTTCATTTCCCTTTGTACCTGCTCTCTGTTATCGATATATCTTGACGAAACCTCACTCCGTGTTCATCACTTACATCCTGCATTCTCTGGGAAAAAGGACAGATGAGAATGTAGAAAATGAAGCTTCAGTGACATGTTACATCCAAGATCTTGGTAACACTTGATTAGTTCATCCACTAAAACGTTAAGTTGGCCCTCTTTATGCCTTCCCAGTAGTCTATTGCACACACCTTTGAATGCACACCATGCAGCTAACTCAGTTTCATCCATCATTAATTCAAAATCCTTGTCAGTCATAAGTTGACGAATCTGAGGGCCGACAAATATGCCTTCGTTAATTGAATGTCGTAATCCGTGCAGCTTTATCCAACAGATTCCATTCTTGCAGACGGGATGCCAGGAGTTCGCTCTGTTGTTTAGTAAGGGTTAGATCACGGACCAAATCGTAGAGTTCAGGCTGGATGTTAGGATGTGGTTTCTTGTCAGATTCAGGTCGTG
>NC_137003.1:13174453-13216953 GCF_032717465.1 Coenobita brevimanus
AAGGCAGGTATCTTTTCTTATTGTACTGCAACCTCCCCAGTTAGGTATCATTTTATTTCTCCATAGTTTTCTTTAGCTATCTGTCTCTGTGTGTTTATCTGCCTCTCATTCTTTCTGGTCAGCTGAGTTGCTTGCAATGTGTGAAGCAACCTATCTATCCTTATCTGTCTGTTCATCTATCAGTTACCAGGATGAATTCAGTGACATATAGGGAACAATTCCAGTAACCAAGGTGTCCATTATTCACTTTCCAAGGATCTCGGAAACGATGTGCACAACTCCCCTAGACTTTACCAAAACTTCCTTTTGAGGCCCAAGCGGTTCCTATTTCATCTAGAACTCCACTACTAGTTTTGTACATATCTTGCTTCTTTCGGAGAATTTTCTTTAGCTCAGGAGATTTTTCGAGCAAAAGTTACGTAGGCTACAACCTTAATCAACTCCTATAGAACAACTGAATAAAATTACATGAAAATGGAAAAAAAATCGATGGAGAAAGTTAATGTCTTTCTTTCTACTGAAATTTTTACTTCTTTATTTATCTGTATTACCATTTTATTCTTCCACACACACACACATATGCATCAATCCATCTGCTAATATATATCTTTGCCGACTCCCTGAATATCTACCTATTCATCATACTATCTACCTGTCTTCATATAATTTGCAAACATCCAATCCTAGAGTTCATCACTGGTGTTATAATGTCCCTCCTATCTACCCCCTCCTGCCACTACAAGATGCCCTTCCTCATGTACACTTACACCTTGTTTTTAAACCCTCTTTATCGCTGACGAGTACATAATAAAATTCAGTTAATACAACACATTGTATTGTCATGGATAGATATATAATTCTACTTCGAAAATTGTCACACACACACACACACACACACACACACACACACACACACACACACAAATATGAGCAAAGTATAGTATGAGCAAAATCAAAAAGTACGAAAGAAAATATGGAAAACCAAACACAAACTCTCTCTCTCTCTCTCTCTCTCTCTCTCTCTCTCTCTCTCTGTATACAAAGACTGATGTCATAGCTCCGAAAACGTCACAGGGTCGTACTCAATGACTTTCTTATACTTCTGTCTGTCTACCCATGACGCCTTAATCCGATAAGGGGTGACCACAAATAAATCACCTCCATGTTGCCCTCTTCAGCCATTAGAATGCTCTCCCTCCAATTCACATCTACTTTCTCATAAATCTTTGCCTCTTCTCTCGCTCTTATCCTAGGTCTATCCTTCCCGCTCCCAGCTACACCTCACTCACATACTTTCTTCTAGTCAGTATCTCATTCTTCAATTTCAGAGTCGACTTCTACGTTTCACAGAAAGCTTCATAACACTTCACACACATCGATTTACTTTATCAACTACATTTTCAGAAATGACTGATTGTTACTCTCATCACAAGAGTTGATTGACGTGACGTCGTCTCAGCAAACACGCATGGTGACGTCGACTTCCCACACTGGTAGCTGTGGCGAGTAAATGAGTAGCAACGAGTAACCTGAGTGAAGATGAGTGAGTAAGATGAGTTGTGAATATGGGCTTGGTATTTGCCACGTCGTCTAGACCTCTGTGAACCTGTGTCAGCGGTGGTGGTAGGTGGAGGTAGGGGGCTGATGGAGAGAAGGGCGGTGGTCTGGTGGATGTTGCTGTGTTCTTGCTTTTCGTTTGCTTGTTTTGTTTTTCTTCCTCAATTTATTCTCGGTCCTTTTTTCTTGTGATTTACTCGATGTGGGATGAAGAATGTCGGTACTTGTAGGTGCGTGTAAAAGATTATAGAGATGTCTTGTAGACTTGTTACTTGTAGTTGATCATAGATGGTTGTAGTTCGTTGCTTCGTCATAGAAATTGGATGATTGTATCAATACTTTGTTAAACCACTGGCAAGGTGTCGTGTGACCTCATCACCTCTACATCAGCGTGATGATCGGGGAGACAGGGGGGGTTGGAGAGAATACTGTCAGGAGCTGGTTGTGAGTTGTTGGTTGTAAGAGATATTGTTTGTTTTTTATCTTGATAATGTTGACTCAACTGTAGACTCGTAGGCTCGTAGACTTGTAGGCTTGTAGACTCGTAGACTCGTAGGCTCGTAGACTCGTAGGCTTGTAGACTCGTATTTTGTAGTAATTCACTGTAGAACTGAAGCTAATCTTGGTTAGAGTCTCACCTGCTTTTGAAGAAATTCACTGTAGATTCGTAGACGAGGTCTGTACGTTCGCTGTTGCCATATCTTACAGAAACTTCGTAACCACCATTTATATATATGTAAATCTTTAATCTTGTAATAGGTGAGTCTTGAGTTTTGGTTAAAGTTATTATGGTAACTGAAAAGCAGGAGGAGTTAAAGATGAATACAGGGAGTTGATCTTGATTTATTATCTTCAGAGAAAGTCTAAGTTGAGCAGCGTATGTATTACAAGGGACTTAATATAGTAAGTCTATTTGGACCCCTCTTCTTATTCGCTCTCTCCACTACCTGCCGGTTCTATGGCCAGTCCCTTTCTGAACTCTGATTCCTACATTCTCGTTTAGCAGGGGTCGTGTCACGTGTGCTATACTGTCGTGGAAGCTTCTAGAATACTGTATGTCTGTGTGTATGTACTGCTTCCATTGCACGATCAACATTCCTTCACTTAAAGAGGTGCAAGCTAATTTCCCGTTCCCACACCTTGTCTGGTGCTCTGTCTATCCATCTATCTATCTATCCATCATGCGATCTGTTATGATTTGTAATTATAATATGGAGTCCTGGCAGTGTTACCACTATAGGCCTTACGGAGCCCAGACTGAGGGATTAATATGCTAGCTGAGAGAGAGAGAGAGAGAGAGAGAGAGAGAGAGAGAGAGAGAGAGAGAGAGAGAGAGAGAGAGAGAGAGAGAGAGAGAGAGATTAGTGGGGGACGTGACTGAGAATACTCGGATCTTGCTTTATTGCTTTATGGAGTGAGGAGAGGAAAGGAAGCAATGGGGGAAAAGGGATGGTAGAGAAGGAGATGGAGAGAAAGAGACTTTAGGGAAGAGACGAGAAGGAGTGGAAGGAAGGTGAAGAAGATGGAGGAAGGGGATGTGGGGAAAATGAGGAGGAAGAGGTATGGATGAAGGAGCAAGACGAGAGGGAGATAGAGAAGGAGACGAAAAAATAACAGAGAAAGGGGAAGGTGCAGTGTAATAGGAGCAATAAGAGGAGGAGGAGGAGGAGGAGGAAGGGGAAGAGGGATGAGAAGGTGAGAGGAAATAGGAAAGGAAAGAGTGACGGTGTTGGGGATGATGAGGTGGAGGAAAGAGGGAGTATCTAGTTCTGACAGCTGACAGCTTGGGTGGATATTTGATAATCAGAGAGAGAGAGAGAGAAAAAAAAAATAGAGAAATGAATTCCCCGAGCTAGGCAAATAAGGCCATATAGCCCCGCTGGGGTTACAGGAGGACGCTACCCCTCCCGGCAATGGTAGCCCGGGTGAGGCTCGAACTTGCGACCTCCCGATCACAAGCTCAGCGCGCTACCACTGAGAGAGAGAGAGAGAGAGAGAGAGAGAATGCCAAAGGTGACCTTACCTTCTGCCCCTGTCTCGCTCTCCATTGTGTATCAAATATTCACTGAGTCTGCCAGTAGTCTCTCTCTCTCTCTCTCTCTCTCTCTCTCTCTCTCTCTCTCTCTCTCAGGTCAGATTAGCTACTGACCTACTACTGATGCAATATAATCCAGTACCACCTGTTTCACGGTCGGATCGCCAAAAACTAAGTCAGGAACCCAAGTGGTCTTGCCTAGTGAGGAACGTGATATGACATTCACCAAGATGTCCCAACAGTATTATCGAGCGGCAAAGAAAATGTAGTCAGTGTTATGTAGTCAGTGTTATGTATTCATGATGAATGATTATTACTTCAACGGCCAGAAACCATCTGATTGTGCTTTGCCATTACAGAGGTTATTCTCCCGGGCATGGAAGCATACATTCCTTTCTCATATCCTTTGACTAACGCAAGAAAGCCTTGGTTTAATCACGCTTGTTCTAATGCTGTCCGCAACAAGGAGAGGGCCTACAAAAGGTACCGGAGCCAACCCACCCTTTAATAAGATCATCTTTACGTTTCTGCCCGAAATCGTGCTAAGTCTGTTCTTCGCTCCGCTGAAAATAATTTCATGCGTACTAAATGCTCTCAACTCTCCAACTCGAATTCTTCCAGCTCCTTCTGGCACCTTGCCAAAAACCTTTCTAACAACTTTACCTCATCATCCTTCCCTCCTCTTTTCTACTCTGATGGTTCTGTAGCTATTTCTTCTACTGATAAAGCAGATCTCTTCACACAGACTTTCTCCTCCAATTCCACCTTAGACGATTCCGGGGCTGTTCCTTCATCACTTCCCCCCCTCTGACTTCCTCATGGCTGACATTAAAATTTCTTCAGCTGATGTATTTTCTGCCATCACTGGCCTCAATGCTAACAAGGCATATGGGCATGATGGAGTCCCTCCTGTTGTTCTCAAGAACTGTGCTTCTGTGCATACACCCTGCCTAGGCAAACTCTTTTGCCTTTGTCTGTCAACTTGTACCTTTCCTTCTTGCTGCAAGTTTGCTCTCATTCAGCCAGTCCCAAAGATGGGTGACCACTTCAAACCCTCCAACTATTGTCCAATTGCTTTAACGTTCTGTATTTCAAAAGTTTTCGAGTCAATTTTGAATAGAAAAATTTTAAGGCATCTTTCCTATCACAATCTTTCTGATTGTCAGTACAGGTTCCGTCAGGGACACTCCACAGGCGATCTTCTCACCTACCTTTCAGACTCCTGGTCATCTTCCTTTCGGGACTTTGGCGAAAGCTTTGCCATTCCACTTGACATCTTAAAGGCTTTTGATCGAGTCTGGCATAAATCTTCAATTTCGAAGCTGCCCTCTTACGGTTTCTATCCTTCTATCTGTGCCTTCATTACTAGCTTCCTTACTGGTCGTTCTATAGCTACTGTTGTAGACGGCCATTGTTCTTCTCTTAGATCTATCAACAGTGGTGTTCCTCAGGGCTCTGTCCTATCACCAACTCTCTTCCTTTTATTCATCAATGACCTTCTAAGCTGTACATCTAACCCTATCCACTCATACGCTGATGATTCCACCCTTCACCTTTCCATTCGGTTCCCACAACGTCCATCTCAGCAGTTACTTCAACAAACAAGGGATGAGGCTATGGCACACCTAATGTCTGACTTGGCTCGTATCTCTGACTGGAGTAAAAATAATCCTGTTGTTTTTAATGCATCTAAGACTGAGTTCTTACACCTATCAACCCGTCAAAATCTTCCACAGGTATACCCACTAATGTTTAATGATATTCAGCTTAATCCTGCATCATCCTTGAACATGCTTGGGGTTTCATTTACTCGGGACTTATCTTGAAAAGATCATATTACATCTCTTGTAAAATCTGCTTCCAAGAGATTGGGTGTGCTAAGCCGACTCCGTTCTTTCTTTACCCCTGCACAATTGTTGACTCTATACAGGGGTTTTATCCACCCGTGTGTGGAGTACAACTCTCATGTCTGGGGAGGCTTCTCACATACAGCTCTTCCCAATTGGGTGGAGTCAAAGGCTTTTCATCTCATTAACTCTCCTCCTCTTACTGACTCCCTTCAACCTGTCTCTTCGCCGCACTGTTGCATCTTTATCTCTTTTCTATCGCTACTTTAATGGTCACTGCTCCTCTGAACTGTCTGCTTGCATTCCTCCACCTCTACGATGGGCGCGTAGCACCCGTCTGGCAGCAAACTCTCATCCCTTTTCTGTCCAACTCTCTAATGCAAGAGTTAACCGTTACTCCTTGTCCTTCATTTATGCAACGGGTCAACTCTGGAACTGTCTCCCTCTGTCCGTGTTTCCTGCTGCCTGTGATATCCAGTCTGTCAAACACAGTGTATCCAGGCATCTCGAAATGATTGGATCTTGAATTTGGCTCTCTCTTGTATTTTGTTTGTCTCTTGGAGGGAACTGTTATTGCAGGCTCATGGCCTTTAGTTCCTTCTTCCTCGCATTAAAAAAAACAAAAACAAAAACAGGGCCTCTCCAACATTCACTACCCTATCTTGTACCTCTTTTATTATCCTGTCCATGTACAGATTGAACAACCATGGAGACATGACACATCACTGTTTTACCCAGCCTTCAAAGAGAAAAATTCACTCATTTCACCATCCACACGCACTGCAGCCTTAGCACCATCATACATACTCTTCACAGCATTCAACAACTTTCCATCTACTCCATATATTCTTTATACTTTCCACAATCCATATCCATCCACCCTGTCATATGTTTTCTTCACATCCATGAAAGCTGCATACAACTTCTTTCCCTTCTCTAGAAACTTTTCCGCTAAAGATTTAAGAATGAATATCTGATCTACAAAACCTCTTCCCTTCCTAAAGCCTCCCTGTTCTTCTCCAACTAATTCCTCTGTTATGTCCCAAACTCTGTCAATAACTATTCTACCATACCCTTTTCTTATTACACTAAGAAGACAAATGCCCCTATGATTACCACACACTTCTTTTTCCCCTTTTCCTTCGTACAAGGGAATAATTATACCAAACTTTCAGTCCTTTGGGACTCTACCTTCCTCCCAGGCCAATCTGCACATCTTCCACGTCCATTCTACTACTATCTCTCCCCCATGCTTCAGGATTTCACCACACACCTCATCAATTCCTGGTGGTTTTCCCCAAATTGACTTTCTTCATTGCTTCCACGATTTCTATCCTACTGATTTCTTCCTGTCATCTCACCTCCCTCCTTCTCCCAGCCATTCCCTGGCCACTTATACTCGCATTACTTCCATCCTTTATGTTCAACAATTCCTTAAAGTGTTCTCTCCATCTGCTCAGTTTTTCTCCCTTCTCCACTAGTAATCTACCGTTTTTATCTTTCACTTCCCTGCTAACTTCACTTCCACCCTGTCTTACTCTCTTCACCTCTTTCCAGAACATTTTTTTACAGTCCTTCCACTTTACCTTCAAATTCCTTCCAAATTCCTCATCCATTCTCTTCTTACTCTCTCGTAGTAATCTTTTCACCTCTCTCTTCCTTTCTACATATAACTCTCTCTTCCACCTCTCAACTTCTTCCACGCCCCTATTTCTCATCCATTCATTGTATACGTTCTTCTTTTGTGCCACAGCCTGTCTCACCTCTTCATTCCACCACGCTGTTCCTTGCACCCACCTCCGTCTTCCCTTCACCCCACACACCACATCACATGCTGCACATATTTCTTCTGTGAATATCCTGCACACATCTTCCACGTCCCCCATCTGCTCCAGTTCATATTTACCCAATCGTTCCTCCACTTCTCTCTTTTATTCTGCCTATTTCTCATCCTCTTGTAACCTTTCCACTCTCCTTGCTCCTTCCTCCCGTCCTTCCCTTCCTCTATTTCTCCATCTTACTTGGATCTTGATTCTGGCCACCACCAAGCAGTGGTCAGAAAGTCCACTCCTGTGGTGAGTAAGGATTCAGTTGAAAATTCAGTACTCAGCAGGAATGTTTTTAAAACTGACTGAGGTGCATTTAATGTGTCTGTTCTCTTATGTGTAACTGAGACAAATCTCCATGTACTGAGTGACATGTTTCCACTGGGATTGCAAACATAATGTAACCGTTGTGTAACATGTTAATCTGTGCAAATGTTTGCCAATGAAATATAACTGTCTTGTACAAAGTAAGAAATAGTATAGCAGAAAGCGTATCTGTTTTGGGACCTGTGTGGAACAGTTCTCTTTGTAGTCTGGAAGGGAATTGGGACGGAAGGGGATGCACAAAGCCTTGTTGCTCTAACTCTGATATTACAGTCTCTCTGGACTTGTCTCCACCCTCCCTACTGCTAATATTCTCATGCTACTAATCCTTATTAATAGCAATCAGTTATTGTGCACACTGAGATTGGGTGCGAAGTGTGTGAATGATTACTGAGTGTAGAGCGCGACAATGCTGGCAGCTTCATTATATTAGGTTTTAATCATTTTTATATAATTTAGCAGTTCACATATGAGATTCTAACTTCTTATTGTATGGGATGTAGTACTGGGTGTAGCTCAGATGAAGAGACTGTTTCCTTATTATTAGATTACACACCATGATATTTAGATTCTGACACATCAGGAGAGATGCTAACTGGCCATATAGTTACTGCCCATGCCATAAATAATTTCCTAGTTCAGAAGAAGTATGGCGCGTGACATATTATAAAACCAAAGGAAGGTAGCACTCCATCGAGTGAGCTCATAGTGGTAAGTATAAACACACATTTATAAAATATAAAAATGTAGTGACGGCACCATGACAAGAACGAATGAACTTGGTCAAGTAGTGCTTTTTCCCTACTGATACATTCATGCATATATATCTATGCCGATTTATTTAGCTTTCCCCCCCTTTTCTCTCTCTCTCTCTTTCTCTCACTCTCTCTCTCTCTCTCTCTGTATATATATATATATATATATATATATATATATATATATATGAAAGTAGATTGGTAGAGATAGATAAACAAAAAGGTATAGATATATGTATGAATGTAATAACAGGGAGATATCCTTTGATTAATGCAAGAACGCATTGGTTTAACCCCTTAACTGCAGGGCGTCACTTTCGTGATGCTTGGGAGCAAGGGTTCATACCGCGGGGCGTCACTTTTGTGATTCTGTGTTATTTTGAATTCGCCCAGGCTTTCAAGCGGTGGCTTGTATCATCTATCAGTACTGCCAATGTCCAACACTAGTCAGCATTCCTAATCTCATCTGCACTTCCATCCATTGTTGACAATTTAGCCATTTCTCCCCGTTCTTGACTCCCCTCCGTACCTCCCCTCCATTACCCTCTCCTCTCGCCTGCCCAGCCATGCTACAAGTAAATCTTCCCTGGAATTTTCCACTGATTTCATCCATTGAAATAAGCCCTATGCCCTATTCTTATACCAAATAATATATACAAAAGAGAAATAAGGTAAGTGAGAGTGCCATACACCTGGAATTGGCTAATTACCACCTGACAACACCTCCGTGCTCTCGTTCGCTAATTTTCGCTGTTTATTTCCCCTTGAAATATGCCGTATAATCTATTCTCATAATAAGAATATATATAAGAAAGAAAGGGAGAAGCCTAAGTGATATTTACATTCACCTGGAACTACCTAATTATTGCAGGCCACCACACTGTATTTTACATTAATTAAATCTTCCCTGGAATTTTCCACTGATTTCATCCATTGAAGTAAGCCCAATGCCCAATTCTTATACCAAATAATATATACAAAAAAGAAATAAGGTAAGTGATAGTGCCATACACCTGGAACTGGCTAATTATCACCTGACAACACCTCATGTACACTTGTTCGCTAATTTTTGCTGTTTATTTCCCCTTGAAATATGCCGTATAATCTATTCTCATAATAAAAATATATATAAGGAGGGATGGGAGAAGCCTAAGTGATATTTACATTCACCTGGAACTACCTAATTTATTATGTATTGTCTAGATTTCCTGTCAATCATTTCATAGCTATATATTAGCAGCTCTCACAAGGCTGACGTTGGCAGTATTGCACTCTCCCTCGGCAGGCAGGCCACCAGTATCAGTTTACTGTCGTCTTTCAAGGTGAAAGTACGTCGGATTTGCGACTGCTAAATTCGGCCACTTTTTAGCCCCATGCAAAGGGCCCTGTGACCTCTACCCCCTACTAAACCTCGTATGGAAAGAGGTAAAGGGCTGACAAATGATTGAGAGTGACTACGATCTTTCTGGTGAGTAAAACAGTGCAAGTGGAAATGTAAATAATGTGTAAATAATGTGTAAACAGCAAGTGAAAGCAGTGAATGTAAATGTAAGTGAACAGTGGAGTGTAGCTTTATAAGTTACTGCAAGTGACAGTGCCTAACACAGTGTAAATAAAATAGAAATGTAAATAATGTAAATAAAATAGAGAACGTAAATAGAAATGTAAATGAGTAGTATTATAAGAATACGAGTATATATACTAGGAGTAATGAAAGTGAAAGTTGCACTCTAGCATGTATGAATACTATGAGTTATGAGAGTGAAGGTGAAAGTGACATTCACTCTCAACGCTAGCATACAGGATGAGAAAATGAATGCTACGTATTTTACTGAAAGAGAAATTGAATGCCTACAGTGACAATAAACTATTATTACTGAAGGAAACTTATGGATAAAGACTGTAGATATATATGTGTTATATAGTAATAGAAATATAAACTGTGAGTGTTTTTATGAATAATAAATGACAGAACACCAGCGGCGAACGATCACAAGTAGGAAGGTCATATACACGCTTGTAATTTTCATTGCTTTCAAAGTGTGTTTTTTTTTTGGAGTATGGATTCCAAACTATTTGAGAATCATAGAATAGTGTTTCTAGTGATAATATCAGCCTGTGGTAATCATATTACGTGTTGTCGGGAAGTGTAAAGTGGAGACTTCGTTACCCAACTTCAGAGGTCTCCACAAGTCCTACGGTACTCGACAAAGGCTCAACAAACACCCTAGGAGAAAGATGAAGGTATGTGCCATAAGATTGTGTGACTTTAATATTCTAGGACTAATAACTAATTTTTAGCAAATATTTTTAGAGAGTCTGTCGGAGCGTGAATATGCCCACTGGAGCCGCAAGTCAAAGCAAAACGAGCCCACAGTTAAGGAGTTAATCACGCTTGTGCTAATGCTGTCCGCAAAAAGGAGAAGGCCTAAGAAAGGTACTAGAACCAACCCACCTCTGAATCACATCTTTTTTATGTTTCTGCCTGGAATCGTGCTAAGTGTGTTGTTTGCTCTGCTGAAAAGAATTTCATCCATACTAAATGCTCTCAACTTTCCAACACGAATTCTTCCCGCTCCTTCGGGCACCTTACCAAAAATCTTTCTAACAACTTTACCTCATCATCCTTCCCTCCTCTCTTGTATTCAGATGGCTCTGTAGCTATTTCTTCTACTGATAAAGCAGATCTCTTTGCTCAGACTTTCTCCTCCAATTCCACCTTAGACGATTCCAGTCCTGTTCCTCCATCACTTCCCCCCTATGACTTCCTCATGGCTGACATTAAAATTTCTTCAGCTGTTGTATTTTCTGCCATCACTGGCCTTAATACAGCAAGGCATATGGGCCTGATGGAGTCCCTCCTGTTGTCAACAAGTACTGTGCTTCTGTGCTTACACCCTGCCTATGTAAAATCTTTCGCCTTTGTCAATTTGTACCTTTCCTTCTTTCTAGAAGTCTGCTCTCATTCAGCCAGTCCCAAAGAAGGATGACCATTCCCAACCCTCTAACTATCGTCCAATTGCTTTAACATCCTATGTCTCAAAAGTTTTCGAGTTACTTGTTAACAGAAAAATTGTAAAGCATTTTTCCTATCACAATCTTCTTTCTGATCGTCAGTATGGGTTCCGTCAGGGACACTCCACTGGCGATCTTCTCACCTACCTTTCAGACTCCTGGTCATCCTCCTATCGGGAGTTTGGTGAAAGCTTTGCCATTGCACTTGACATCTCAAAGGCTTTTGATCGAGTCTTGCATAAATTTTTAATTTCCAAACTGCCCTTTACGGTTTCTATTTTTCTATCTGTGCCTTCATCTATAGCCTCCTATCTGGTCGTTCTATAGAAGCTGTTGTAGACGGCCATCGTTCTTCACCTAGATCTATCAACAGTGGTGTTCCTCAGGGCTCTGTCTCATCACCGACTCTTCCTTTTATTCATCAATGACCTTCTAAGCTGTACATCTAACCCTATTCACTCGTATACTGATGATTCCACCCTTCACCTTTCCATTCGGTTCCTGCAACGTCCATCTCAGCAGTTACTTCAACAAACAAGGGATGAGGCTATGGCAAACCTAATTGTATCACTTGGCTCGTATCTCTGACTGGGATAAAAATAATCTTGTTGTTTTTAATGCATCAAAAACTCAGTTTTTACACCCATCAACCTGACACAATCTTCCACAGGAGTACCCACTAATGTTTAAAGTATCCAGCTCAATCCTGTATCACCCTTCAACATGCGTGGGGTTTCATTCACTCGGGACTTATCTTGGAAATATCATACTGCATCTCTTGTAAAATCTGCTTCCAAGAGATTAGGTGTGCTAAGCCGACTCCATACTTTCTTTACCTCTGCACAGTTGTTGACTTTATACAAGGGTTTTACTCGCCTCAGTTTAGAGTACAACTCTCATGTGTGGGGAGACGCCCCATCTACAGCTCTTCTCAATTGGGTGGAGTCAAAAGATTTTCGTCTCATCAACTCTCCTTCTCTTACTGGCTCCCTTCAACCTCTGTCTCTTCGCCGCACTGTTGCATCTATATCTTTTCTATCACTGCTTCAATGGTCGCTGCTCCTCTGAACTTTCTGCTTGCATCCCTCCACCTCTAAGATGGGCGCGTAGCACCCATCTAGCAACAAACTCTCATCCCTTTTCTATCCAACTCTCTAATGCAAGAGTTAACCGCTACTCCCAGTCCTTCATTTATGCGACAGGTCATCTCTGGAACTGTCTCCCTCTGTATTTCCTACTTCCTATGATCTCCAGTCTTTCAAACGCAGTGTGTCCAGGCATCTCGAAATGAACGGATCTTGAATTTGGTTCTCTTTTGTATTGTTTTTATTTATTTCTTGGAGGGAACAGTTTGCGGGCCCCTGGCCTTTGGTTCCTTGTTTCTTGCATTTTATAAAAATATGGATATACTCCATTGATCAAGTTCATATCTTTCTTGTCATGGTGCCGTCACTACATTTCAAATATTTTTTAAATGTGATTTTATTCTTACCACTTTGAGCTCACTCGATGGAGTGCTGCCTTCCGATTATTTTGAAATATGTCACACGCCATATTGTTTCTTGTAAACTAGGAAACCATTTACGGCGTGGTTGGGAACAAACAGGCTCAAAATAGCCCCAGCCAAATCTGCAATGACTCTTCTCACAAACTGGACAGCAGAACACAGTCACATCCCACACCTCACCATAAACAACACCCCCCTACCACACACACACACACACACACACACACACACACACACACACACACACACACACACACACACAAAATCCTTGGTGTAACATACAATACATCAATATCATTTAAACAACACATCACAAGTATTAAAAATAAAATAACACCAAGACTCAATGCTTTGAGGTCACTTGCCCATACATCATTCGGACACAACAAAGAAACCACCACCACAGTATACAAACAATACATACGTTCAGTGATGAATAATGCAAGCCCTGCCTGGGCTTCTAACCTCACCAAAACACACTACGATACTCTACAGACCATACAGAACAAGGCCCTAAAAATAATCACAGGCTGCACAGCTACTACACCCACAGACCACCTACATCAAGAAACCAAAGTCCTCAAAGTCAAGGATCACCTAGACGTGAGAGGCACCCAGTTTCTTGCTGCAGCCTCCACAAACCCACAACATCCACTACAGTACATGGCAGCACATCCACCCACACCAAGGAACATCAAAACAACACCCAGCACACGATACCATACACAAATACTGTCATCTCTCCCCCCTCGCCCACCTCAGACCAGCTTCCAGAAGCATACCCACACTCAGATCACTCGCCGCTCCATTCAGTCACTTAAAGACAACACACAGCTGCAAGCACGGCCTCCTGACATCCACCCTTCTGAATCCTATCTTCCTCGTGAGGACAGGGTCCACCTGGCCAGGCTGAGATGTGGGCACCATCCAGCCCTCTTAAGCTACCAGAAGAGGCTGGATGACTCCGTTGCTGATGCCTGTCCAGGATGCAACACAGCACCCCATACGATTAAGCACATTATGGAAGACTGCATTGCACACAATCACCTACGCCAACAACACAACATACACTCTTTGAGAGCCCAGTCTCGGCCATGGCCTTCCTAAGGGACTCGGGGCTGTTCAGCCAGACTGCCTAGGGAACAGCTACTACTACTACTATATAACCAAATGACGCCTGTTGGTTTAGTGGGTTTTGGTGGTCCAGCCGGAATGAACATTTGAAAGACTTTCATCCGAGGATCGGTTGGTGATTATTGCTCCTATAACGGTATTCAAGGGCGAGTGAGGCTGATTACCCTCGCCTATGTTGTGACTGTGTAGTGTAGCCCGGACTCCAGTGCTTCTGATAGGGTTCGGGGGGAAGGTGACGGATGGATGGATGGATGGATGGATGGATAAATGGGTGTCTTTTATACTCCCTCTACAGTCCATATATTTCCTCGGTGTTTGGAAGGTGAAACAATATTGTGTCTAAGTCAAATAAATGTCTGGAGTGGCTGGATTAATAATACCCTGAGTAACCCCTTCCTGTTTGGAAGGTCTCTCCTGAGCTGAATAATATTGTATGCATATAAAAATAAGGGTAACTGAGGAAGAACATCACCCTAGTCATACAAGTGATCTAAGGCCGACCCTCTGACACTGCATTATGACTATCACCTTCGACCAATTACTCTCAAGACTTGATGTACCTCATTCTTGCCTGACCCTCAACCCTTCCACCAAATCTGATCCATGCTGAATCAAAAGTGGTCAAGTTTACCTTCTCCTATGACCCTGGTTTTTAAACTATTTTGTAATATTATTTTTACAAAAAAGGGAATAAGGTGGAAGAAAACATGGGTGAAGTAGACCTGTGCTTTATTCACGACCAGTGTCACCTGTGGCTTCTTTAATGGAAGCATAAAAACACACGGACTAGCATTATGAAGACCTTTAGCCAGCATAATTACCATCCATGATTTCTGCACAAAAGTACAGTGCGTTCATGAGTTTCTTCAGTTCCTCGAAGAAGTTCTAGGCGAAACTAGTCGGGAATAAAGGTCAACTCTACTTCACCTGTTTTTTTTTTTCCACTACTCTTTCATACACTGAGTTATTTTTGTCACTTCATCCTTGGCTAATGTTAAACGCTCCCATGAGACATATTCCGAACAGAGTAAAGACTGAATTAAATGGACCAAACATTTGTCCTTGCTCTGTGACCATTACCTTCGACCGCTTATTCTGAAAACTGAATTACGTCATGCCTTCCCGACCCTACCAAGTTTGGTATAATTCTGATCAAAACTGGTTGAACTGACTTTGCTCTTGACCACTGAACTATGGCCTTTTACGGTCAAAACTTAAAGTGTCATATCAGCAGGAGAGGTAAATCCCAAACAATTGTTTTTAACCTTAATAAGGTTTTAAGATACAAAAGACAATGAAATATGCAGGTACTGTTTGCTTGGTCAACTATATTTTGTCGTAAAGTTTTGGTCTCTTTGGGGATGGCATTGGATACAAAAATGCTCAAGGGCCAAAACTACACACAAATAACTACAACCTCTGTGTTTGCGAATTCTGAATGATCCTCTTTGCTAAAACTAATAACTGTTTCAGCGCCATCGCTAAGTAGAATGTCTATCGACAGTGATAAATTTCTTACTGTTCTTCCTAATCTGTACGCTACATATCGTATCTGTAACATTAAAGTATCGGCACAGTTAATACAATAACACAGCAGTATTGTATAATAACTTTCATCACTTCCTTGAAGATTATATTATTATTATTATTATTATTTTTTTTTTTTCATTCATGATACCTCCTGACGATATCGAGGTTTAGGATACGTCTCGCAGTAAAGATGTTAAGGTGCTCTCACTAAACTGGATACAACCAAAGATGTCTCAAACTTAAAAAATGTCACTGGGGGGCAGCAAGAATAAAAAGAATATTCCGTCCTCGGATAGGAGAGGCTAACGTATCCTTGAGAGAGAAAAAAAATGTGAAAAATGATTATTCCATCGCTGGTAAAAACTTCATATCTTTCGTCTCCCACTAAACTTTCCTTCTCAGTGTTCAAGCTCATAAATCTCCCTTCTTTTTTTTCTCTCGTTTACTTTCTATCTCTCCCTTTCCTTCTCTTCCCCTCCTTTTCTTTTCCCCTCTCCTCCTCATCCCTATCGTCTTACTCTAACCTTGTCTCCCTCCCTCCACTTCATTTCTCTTTTTTCGTCCTCTCATCCCCTCCCTTCAACATTCCTCCACTCCTTGTCCACATAACTAGCCTCTATCCTGTATTCTTCATTTCATGTTCCCCACCTTCTCCCCGTCCTCCCTCCTCTCCCTCACACACACACACACACACTGTTACGGAACAGAGAAAGATAATGTACACTCCAAGTGAGAATACTAAAAATCACTACTGTCCCGTAAAGTTCCAGGTTCAAAACAAAAGAGTTAGGTAAAATTACAAGTTAAAGTTTAATGCTCAAACTAACAACAAAACATTCAGGACTCATAAGGATAATGTAATGGCAAAAAACAGGTTAAATATATGGTTAACTGCAATAGCCTCTATTAACACGAAATTAGCAAGAGTAAATTTATCTAAGTCAGCCCTGATAAAATGAGAAACCAGATAATACTCAGTGAATGCAAGATATATTATTACAGATACAAAATATTATTAATGACGGCTGACAATAAGAACCTTACATGAATTACAAAAACCTTACTAGGCCTAAGTATTAACCTTATGCTACACAGTACAAGAAAAAATGCAACAACAGTTATACTCAAATTACACACAGCTGCTAGATGGTTGGAGACTTCCTGAGCACTCACAATAATAACAACTGTACAGGGGAGGACAGAGATGTGAACAAAATGAGGAGTAGAGAGACTGAGCTCATTATATAGGGACCGGCAGAGCTTGATACAACTTGTAAGAAGGACGCGCAAATGAAGCCATGGGGACAAAGAGTTGACAATCCTGCTCTGAACAACAGAAAGAACGACTTACTTTACTATAAGAGAAGAAGGGGGGAGTGAGGTAGAACACGCTCGTGATCAAACATGCAGCATACTGTACGTTAGAATTACACAAAGGATGATGAAATCATAGGCTATGTAACGCCTCCCCACAAAGAAAAAGAAATTTACAAAGGAAATTTCTTATTACTCTAAAACAATCTGTCTAAAGTCTAGATAAGCAATCTGCAATAACATTTTCTTTCCCCTTGACATGTTGTATGTCTAATGAATACTCCTGAAGAAGTAGACTCCATCTTGTCAATCTCTGATTTTTATCTTTAAACTTACTAAGGAATTTCAGTAGGTTATGATCGGTATAAATGACTATGGGGTCAAAACCAGAACACAAATAAAATGAAAAATGCTGTAAACCCAAAATCAAGGCCAAAAGCTCTTTCTCAATAGTTGAGTAGTTCTTTTGAGGTGGAGTGAACTTCTTACTGTAATAAGATACAGGATGTTCAATACCCTGATCATCCTCTTGCAGCAAAACAGCCCCAGCTCCTGTATCACTTGCATCAACAGCCATCTTAACCTGCCCCGTCCCGACGACGTATGGGTATGTCACCACGATTTGCATTTGCCAGTCCCGGCGACGTACCAGTACGTCGTGCAATTGCAAGGTACCTGATTTGCACAATTTTCAATTTTCGCACGTGATTTTTCGTATGTATACACGGGACACCTTCCTCTATTCCTGTACAAGAAACCAAGCAGGGACAATGCCTTACACTGCATAACCTCCCCCCTCCCCCCCTCATGCCATTGTCTTGGCAAAGGACCTGTTACCAGTGACCTGGCTAATAAAGTTATTCAGGGCCAGAGTGATTCCCCAATCGATGACAATGTGGAGGACAATGTTTACATAGCATTAGAAGAAGAAACAGCCAGAAATAATGATCAGGTAGTGTGGCAAAAATAGGTCAGGTATGGTGATTAGTTAGTGAGTGAAACAATGCTTATAATGCCTTTATTACTGCTTGAAAACCAATATACTGTCATACTACATATACATTCGTACCAAGTAAATAAATAAATACCGTTTATGAGTGGATAAAATAGTTACCCTCCCATAGAACTCGTTTTCTTTGGTGCCAGCATGTCAGAAAACCCACTCAGGTAAGGAGGAACTCCTACCTGGATTGGGCACTTTAAACCTCAGGTGAGCGATTTCTCTATGAATTTTCGATGTTTCTCACCAAAAGCGAAGGTTTTAGCCAAAAAAAAAAAATCGAAAATACCTCGGGACTGGGGGATGTCGGAGGTGCGGAAAACCTCGGGACGTGACGGGTTAAAAGGCTTAGCAAAATTTGGAGTAGCGAGCACTGGCTAACTTAATAGGACAGCTTTAAGTTTGTTAAAAGAGGATTCACAGTTATTGGTCCAGACAAATTTAACTCCCTTTTTCAGTAGGTCTGTAAGTAGTGATACAAGAATTGAAAAGTTAAGAACAAATCTCCGGTAATAACCTACCATTCCCAAAAATCTTTGTAGCTCTTTCCTACTTTTAGGTCTGGGAAGATCACTTATAACCTGAACCTTAGCTGCTGCTGGTGCAACATGTCCATCACCAATTACGTACCCAAGGTACTGAACTTCAGCTTGACCAAACTCGCACTTTGATAAATTAGCTACAAGATTAGCCTGAACCAAACGCTCAAGAAATTTACTGACATGGCATAAGTGATCTTTCCAGTTGTCACTGAAGATTAATACATCATCAATATAAACAACACACCCTGCCAAACCCTCTGTTACAACATTCATGAGCTTCTGAAATGTGGCTGGTGCATTCTTCATACCATATGGCATTACAGAACAAGCAAAAGTCTTTCCTAGTGTTACAAAACATGAGATCTCCCTAGCACGTTCAGTCATAGGTACTTGCCAGTATCCCTTTAACAAATCAAACTTACTTATGTACCTAGCCTTTCCGATCTTGTCTATGCAATCTTCCACATGAGGGAGAGGGTAAGTGTCTGTTTTTGGTTATCTGATTAACACGTCTGTAGTCGATGCAAAGCCGCTGTGACCCACCTGGCTTAGGGACTAGAGTGACAGGAGAACTCCACTCGCTCTGACAGGGCTCAATCATCTTGTGGTCCAACAGGTAGCCAAGCTCCTTCTGGATGAGAGGAACTTTCACTGGGTTCACACGGTAAGGAGGCAATTTAATTGGCTTTGCATCTCCAACATCGACATCATGCATCAACACAGTGGTTCTTCCTGGAGTGGCACGGAACACTTGCGGGTACTCCTGCAGTAATGCCGAAAACTCCTGCCTTTCCTCTGGAGGTAGATGAGAAAGCATAGTCTGGAGATCATTCATGATATCAGGATTCTTCCCCAAACTATCACTCAGGCTCATACTGCATGGGAGAACTTCACTTGCAGACTCGGGTGGAACAGCTACAGTGCAGACTGGGTTATTTTCGTCCCGCCTGTGATATAACTTTAGCATGTTGATGTGACAAAGTTGCTTGTTCTTTCTACGATCTGGTGTGGCGATGACATAGTTGACATCACTGAGTTTCTTCTCCACGAAATAAGGACCACTAAACTTGGCTTGAAGAGGTTGCCCATGCACCGGTAGCAGAATCAAAACCTGATCTCCTGGCTGAAAGTGGCGTAACCTGGACTTCTTATCATACCAAGTTTTCATCTTCTCCTGAGCAGCTCCTAAATTCTCTCTCGCCAGCTGTAAAGCAGTGGACAGCCGTTCTTTGAACTTCATCATATACTCCAGCAGGTTGACGTCATCTTCCTCCGACAGCCAGCATTCCTTCAGTAGCTTAAGGGGTCCTCTTACTTCATGGCCAAACAGTAGTTCAAAAGGTGAGAAGCCCAGTGATTCATTTGGAGATTTTCTTGCGGCAAATACAACGAATGGAAGACCTTTGTCCCAGTCTTTCTGATGTTCCAAACAGTATTTCTTGAGCATCGATTTGAGTGTTTGATGATATCTCTCCAACGCTCCTTGGGTCTGGGGATGGTAAGCTGAAGACGTGATCTGGGTGATGCCCAACTCTTTCAGAGACTGCTTGAAAACATTTGACATGAAATTACTTCCCCGGTCTGACTGTACCTCCTTGGGCAGACCAAACTTTGTGAAGAACCCTAGCATTTCCTTAACCACGTTCTTTCCTGAGATATTTCTAAGTGGAATGGCTTCAGGATAACGAGTAGCCATATCAATCAGGGTCAACACATAAGAAAATCCTGAAGAAGTCTTAGGAAGAGGGCCCACAATATCCACCAACACACGGGTGAAAGGCACCTCAAAAGGAGGAATGGGAACTAGAGGTGCAACCTTTTCGGTCTGATTACACTTTCCCACAACTTGACAGGTGTGACAAGACTTACAATACCAGGAAACATCCCTGAAGATACCTGGCCAGTAGAAGTGTTTCAAAATGCGTGCCACAGTCTTCCTCACTCCAAGGTGTCCTGCCAAACTGGAATCATGAGCCACTCTAATGATATCCTGCCTACAAACACGAGGGATGACAACTTGATGTACAACCTCCCATTCACAGTCGGCTGATGCTGTTGGGGGTCTCCACTTCCTCATAAGTACTCCTGACTTTATATAATAACAAGTAGAAGCACCGGCTGACTCTTCCTCACTGCAAGCAGAGTTAGCTAGACATTTCAACTCAGGGTCAGCAACCTGCAACTCAACCAACTCTTGACGAGACAAATTATCAACACTACGGGGTACTGCCTCATCTGGTGAGTGGTCCAAATTAGCAAGAAAAGTGTCAGCTAGGATAACATCATCATCATCATTATCCTCTAAGCCACCAGTAACTTTAGACTTAGCCCTAGTGACAGCACATGCAGAGAACACATCAGGGACATCACAATCCTGGGCCGCAGCCACTGGCTCACTAGACAACTGAGGAGCTGGACACACTTGACTTCCACCAATATCATTTCCAAGCAAGAAAGTTACACCTGACATTGGGAGTGTCTCAACCAACCCAACCATAACGGAACCATTAATAAAACCAGACTCTAAATTCACTCTGCACAGAGGGACAGAGAAGTAATTATTCCCTACACCTTGTAAGATTACAGTTTCATCAGAGGAATTAACATTAGAGCCTAGAACACTGGTCAGCATAAGGGATTGGCAAGCACCTGTATCACGATATATTTTAACTGATTTCCTGTCATTACTGTCCAGAGGACTGACAAAACCATCAGACAGGAAATTAGCACATGAACTCTTGAGAGTGTCACCCACTTTACTGCTGAAAAGAGGAGCTCCATCATGAGAATTTAATTTACCCCTCAAAGCAGGTTCAGTTAACGCAGTTAAAGAATTCTGGGAACTCTCAAGGGTGGACACTAGACCAATTGACTGAATATTTAAAGACTCCTTTTTGTTCACATCACGCTGTCTCCTGAAATATTTCTCCGTAGTATGACCAAGCTTACTACAATAAGTACATTTACTTTTCTGAAATCTAGAGGTGAAGCTGGTATTTGCTTCCTGAGAAACATCACCTTTATTCTCTTTCCTGTTACCTGTACTCTGAGTAGAGGCAACGTACTTACTCTCAGCTTTTCTTCTTTCTCTAGAATATCTCTTGTGAGTGAGAACGTACTCATCAGCTAAAACTGCAGCATCAGACAAATTATCTATTCTTTTCTCGTCAAGATATAGGCTTACATCTTTATTTATACACCTTTTGAAGTCCTCCAGCAAAATCATCTGCTTAAATTTGTCAAAATCAGAATCCACATTCTTAGAATTTAACCACTGCTCTAACAGATCTTCTTTGATTTTTGCATACTCAACATGGGATTGCTTATCTTGCTTATAAGTTGTCCTAAATTTTACTCTGTAGGCTTCAGGAACAAGCTCGTAGGCCTTAAGAATCAAGCTCTTAACTACATCATAATTATCAGATTGATCCTGAGGCAAAGATGCATAAGTTACTTGAGCTTTACCGGTGAGAACTGTTTGAAGGAGTACTGGCCAATACTTTTTGGGCCAATTAAAACCTGTAGCTACCCTCTCAAACAACTGAAAATACTTTGTTAAATCAGATTCATTAAAAGGAGGGACAAGTTTAACATTTTTATCCACATCAAAATCATCAGAGCTAGATGATCCAGTTCCACCTTGTTTCATGCGATACTCATGGTCTGCTTGAATCCTAGCAAGTTCAATTTGTGCCTGAGCCTGTATCTGTGCCTTCTGAATACGAGCCTGAGACTCCGCCTCCTTAGCCTGAGACTCAGCCTCCTTAGCCTGAGACTCAGCCTCCTTAGCATGTGCCTGAAATTCAGCCTCCTTAACACGAGCCTCCTGCAGGGCTAGCTGTAACTTAGCTAATTCAATCTGCGTTTGCTCAATTGGAGGAGTTACATTAAACAAGCTTTTATTAATCATGCCAACAATTTGATCTTTAGAATGATGAGAGTGAACTGCAATTCCCAAGTGTTGAGCAACAAGCTTAAGTTCATTCTTTGTTCTGTTTTCTACATCACACACTGTTTGCACATTTGACAAAAAATCTTTGGCTTCATCAAGCGTAGTAATAGTAGACATCATGAATAAATCACAGTCACAAAATATCAAGCAATATCCTTATGATAATATCCTGAATATCCTGATAAGAGGTCGCCAAATTTATGTTACGGAACAGAGAAAGATAATGTACACTCCAAGTGAGAATACTAAAAATCACTACTGTCCCGTAAAGTTCCAGGTTCAAAACAAAAGAGTTAGGTAAAATTACAAGTTAAAGTTTAATGCACAAACTAACAACTAAACATTCAGGACTCATAAGGATAATGTAATGGCAAAAAACAGGTTAAATATATGGTTAACTGCAATAGCCTCTATTAACACGAAATTAGCAAGAGTAAATTTATCTAAGTCAGCCCTGATAAAATGAGATACCAGATAATACTCAGTGAATGCAAGATATATTATTACAGATACAAAATATTATTAATGATGGCTGACAATAAGAACCTTAAATGAATTACAAAAACCTTACTAGGCCTAAGTATTAACCTTATGCTACACAGTACAAGAAAAAATGCAACAACAGTTATACTCAAATTACACACAGCTGCTAGATGGTTGGAGACTTCCTGAGCACTCACAATAATAACAACTGTACAGGGGAGGACAGAGATGTGAGCAAAATGAGGAGTAGATCTAAGTGGCAATAATGTAGAGACTGAGCTCATTATATAGGGACCGGCAGAGCTTGATACAACTTGTAAGAAGGACGCGCAAATGAAGCCATGGGGACAAAGAGTTGACAATCCTGCTCTGAACAACAGAAAGAATGACTTACTTTACTATAAGGGTAGAAGGGGGGAGTGAGGTAGAACACGCTCGTGATCAAACATGCAGCATACTGTACGTTAGAATTACACAAAGGATGATGAAATCATAGGCTATGTAACAACACACACACACACACACACACACACACACACACACACACACACACACACACACACACACACATCCCCCAAATATAGGAGAAAGGTGGGCAAGTAATATCAAGAAACTGATAAGGAAGTGTAACATTAGAAAGGAGCATTAAATGTGGGACACCAATTGTCAGTACTGATGACGTGGAATTTGTGGATAATACAGAGAGAGAGAGAGAGAGAGAGAGAGAGAGAGAGAGAGAGAGAGAGAGAGATTCTTGGATTTACAGCTTATGTCTTCTTAAACATTGACAGAACATAACGAGGATATTGGGCGTTGTGCTAATTTGGGATCGCTAGTCCTCAGCCCCTACGGTAGGATGGAGAGAGAAGATCATTCAGGATACGAAGCAGCAAGAGAAGTATTCTAAGTGGCACAGTATCCTTCATGGAACCTTTTCCTTGCCGATTTATTTTACTAGTTTAACCTTAACACAGTTATACGTGCTTTATATATCTTTTCATGTCGACATATTTTGCACTAACAACATACAATAGAATATTTAGGAGCACTGCGAAGAGTATACCGGTAAGGAGACAGTAATATGAAATTCCCAAAGTCTCTTAGAGCAGGAAGCCATATCTGAAAGGTAATCTACTTCACCTAAATTGGCCTGGTGTGATTCTGATCAAGCTGCAATCAGATAAATTTCGTACAACTGGCTGCTTCAGATGTCTGGGTTCTTGTAGTTTTTAGGCACTCCGAACGACTGTGGTCTAGAAGATCTACATTATGTGTTGTTGAAAGTAAATGCATGTGTAAAGTCCCTCTGAGAGCGACAGGTCTCTGATCCTGCTTTAAACTTTGACACATAAAATCTCCGTCAATTGCTTTTGTTTCATTTGTGAAAATATTAGACAGGCAACCATCCAACGAAAAAAAAAATGAGTGTCAATAATTCTAAATCAAACTGCACTCCATTTTCTCCAAACACCTGTCATGTATTCTATCTAGAACCCTTCAGAACATAGTATATAACACAGAGGTTAGCACTTTTAAAATAAATGTTTTTAATGTTATCCATATTGTTTAATTTCGAGTACAAAAATTCTGTGTTGAAAAGTACTTCTTTCCCAAGCGAAATGATTTTATTTTCTCAATTTCTGTGTGATTATTTTTGTTGTCTGTACAGCCTTGGTTACTTTACAAAGTTTTCTAGTCAAAATGCAATATTGCGAGTTAACCATTACAAAAACAGCAAATAAATGCAAGAGTCATTCTTTTATTCGGAAAAAAAAAATGGATCTCACTACGTCAAGGTGAATATCCATAACAAATTTCTCTAACCCCTGCAGAATTTGTGGACCTCTTGTATATTAAAAATGATAATATTCAAGAACTATTATCTCGAATGAACTCTTATCAACAAAACTAAAATTAGGATTATGATCAAGCTGATTGTTTCCAACATCCAGTGACAATATTTCCTCACTGTATTTTCCATCAGCCTGTATATTACAAATGATATTATCTTTAATGGAAGTACATGCATAGTTTATGCATAGTTTAAGTGCCGTTATTCTGAATGAAAACTGTATGCCAGTGAAACTCCAGTCATTTAATTTTGTAGTGCTTCATTCTCAAAAACTTGCTGGATCTTCCTGCTAGTTTCAACTCGGGTATCATCTAGTTTTTGGCAAAATTTGATGCTGTAATGTTGTTCGACTTTTTTCGTCATTGTGACGAGCGTGGGAACGCAATGAGCGTAGGGTGCACAACCATAAACATGGGCTAACTGACAGCCACTGAGGCACTCGTGGCGGCTGGCATTAATCACAGATGTGCATGGAGGTCCTGCACTGCGCTACAGAACCCCCTCCCCATCCTCCAACTGGTTTGTGAGGAAAAAAAAATAAGGTCAGATGCTTTCTGAACAGGGTTCGTGTATATATATATATATATATATATATATATATATATGGAACCTCTGTGGTACAGTGGAAGAGCGTGCGTTCCGTACACGGGTGAACCAGTTCGCATCCCGCCAGGGTAATAAACTCTGAGAGTGTTCACCCGGCCACGTACTGCATTGGCGGACACAAGGGGTGCTGTGGTTGAATCAGTGTCGCTTACTGTAAGGTATGCTTGCACCCAGTCGGCTTGCGTGGGCCGATTACACTTGGTTCACAGACTACACACACATCCAAAGCCACTCCAACACTACAGTTACACTTACAAGCACTTCTCACCCTACATACAATCTCTACCAGACAGTCTAAGCTACTTGGCAGAGATACATTGGCTGTATCGTCCCCACTTCTGTCGGGATAGGTCGGTCCTGCAGTAGATACTCAAACGGCTTATGATGATGATGATGATGATGTCCTCGCGATGTCTCCGCATCAAAGTAAAGGTGATCATGCCACATGAAAATCTTGACGGTAGTTTAAAAAGTGTCTTTACTCGCGCATCAACTTTATGTAACTCCCATGCTACGTTCAGTACCATTTGATGGGAAGTGGTATACTCCAATTGCTCAATACACAAAATTAATACACATGAAGATCAACCAACCCAGACTCATTTACCTAAAGATAAGCCACCACAGTGTTGTACACATGAAAATCAACTACTATTCATTCTTTCACGTGTCTAACGCTGGGCATAGGCTTCACAGCCTGCTCCAAGGCCCAGTAGTCCTCCTGCACACCATACACCTCCGCATGTCACCACTTCGGCGCTCATACACACCGTCCATATTGAATACATGCTAGGGCAGTTTCATGCAGAACTGGTATATTCGTATTAGGTGGGTTACTTTTATCACATGTCGGCGGGTCGTTTGATAGATCAGTAAAGTCTGCTTTTCTGAAATTCAAATCTTTAAACTGTTCTCTGCCCCAGCGGGGATTCGAACTTAGGTACATTTGGACTGCAGGCCACCTCTCTACCGAGTCAGACCTGTTGGGTAACTGGGGTGCCTAAGCTTTTGGTGATTCAGTTTATTCAATAATATCCGGTACTGACAATGAAAAAGAAGCGAAATATTAAAAAGGCTGATAATGTTTGAGTAATTACAGTTTTAAGAATAACAATATTAACTAGAAGACTGTAATATTCTCACAGTCAAAGATATGCAGCTGTCAGACAGTAACATACCGTCACCAATGAGATTATTGTTCTTTGTAATAACTCAGAAACCATTGGTCAAACTGCCACCAAAATTAAACAAACATGGTCTACGGCCCAACAAAATTTATTTGCCAAAGAAATCTCCTTTTTTTCCTTTTTTTTACCCTGTATGAAAGAGCAATTGAAAATTGTCGAAAATTGGGTTGTCCCAAATTTTTTCGATACATATGTTTTTTTTTTTTTTTTTTTTTTTTTTTAATCACGGGATTTCCTTCCATGTTCACGCATCCATAATATCAGTGAAGTAAGCTGAGATTGAAAATTCGATATTTGTGGACATTTTTGTACCTTCGACCAAGAGAAGTGGGTCAAGGTCGCTAAAAATGGGTCAGTGCAATAAGAGTCGGAATGTTGTGCATCCTCAATTAGTGTGATGAAAATTGGAGATGAAAAGTGACGGAATAATAATAATAATAATAATAATAATAATAATAATAATGACATACAAAGATCTCCACCTACGGTAATGGGTGGAGGTCAGCTAGAGATTAACTTTCAGAGACATTTACAGATCTCGACCTGTAAGAAAATTGCTGAAAGGCACAACTTACGTTTCTTGTAATAACTCAGAAAAAAAAAAAAGTTTGTCAAACTACCACCAAAAAGTATACAGACCTCATCCAGGACCAGACAATACTTCTAGAGCTAAGAGGTCCCTCACTTATATTTTGGTTTTACCTGTACGGAAAAGCAATTTAAAACTGGGGTGTAGGAAATACCGTAAAGTCACACATGAATGATCTTTCAACTTTTTCCATACTAATGCCTGGAAAATAATTCTATCACAGAATTTCCTTCCATTTTCATATATCCACCAGTAAAGTGAGCTTCGTGAGCACATGACGAGTGAGCGAGCACCGTGTTATTACAGCTTCCCTCTGAGATATTATTCCTTCATGATGGGAGCTTGGCAATGAAAAAATAACTGGTACAAAAGACAGTCTCACATATACCCCCCCCCACACACACACACAGTTGAGGCATCAGAGAGACAACATGTATATCATCTCGCTTCGCGCTGGCCACCCTTGCCACAACTGGCCATACCTAAATAGTATCTTTACATGAGTCAAGGTCTGTACTATGTTAAAATAAACGGTGTTCTAATATAGAAAAGGAAATTTAAGCAAAATTGTTGTCCAAGTAACAGAATACAGCCAATTAGTGCAAGAATGCGCTGATCAAGCTTCATCAGTTGTTTCGTCTGCCTGTGCATACCAAGGTGATGCATACTTGTAAGTAGAATTTTTTTCTCTCTCAGTAACACAAGATGACCACCATCTTTAGTAAAGTGAATATGGAAGGAGTAAAGAAAAGGGATAAAGGTAGAAAACAGAATGATGATTTCTATCGGGAATTTATTGAAATGGAAACCTACAACAAACCAGTAGAGAGGGTATACGGATTAAAGATGTATTTTAGAGTGAATTGGATGAAATTAAGAAGCAATTTCACATGCAGAAGGAGAAAAATGAAAAATTGGTAAAGGAAGTAAACAAAAAAGACACAAGAAACGAGACGTCAGTTGCGGTGGGTTCACTTGGAAGATTAGTGAAATGGCAAGCACAGTTGTCAACCATGAGAGTATTATGGTGGAATTTAGAAATGATACAAAGACAATTAGGCAAGCAAGCACTCTGATGGGCAAGAGCAGTGATACTGAAGAGAAGATAACCCAGTTGAATGATGTGATGCAAAGTTACAAAGATGATGTGGAAACTATGTATGCTGAAATGGTGAAAGTAAAGAAAGACTTAGAAACAAGAGTCAAAGAAAAATGCATTAGAAAGGAAGTGAAAAGAATAATCCAAAACAACCCCAAATTGTTCAAAGATTCAGCAGATATTAACAAATCTATAATAACCACTGGTATTGATGAGGAAGAAATTAAAAACAAGTTTTCAAGAGACAAAAGGGAGATGGCAAATATAATAAGCATACTGAAGGAAGTATCAGAGAAAATCTGTAATAAAGATATAGAGGAACACAAAAGGCTAGGGATGTATGAGATAAGTAAGTCAAGGCGCTTGAAAGTAACCTTCCAGAGTGTGAACACTGTGGAGAAGATACTAAAAAATGCAAACTTATGAAAAAAGAGGAATTTTAAAAAAGTATGGATAAAAAGACGCCTAACTCAAAAGCAATTGGGAATAATAAATGAGAAGAGGGAGGAGGCAAAAACAAACAAGAGAAGATCAGAAGAGAAGAGAACATTTTTTTTTTTTTACATAGTAATTGGATTGCAGGTACGAGAGCTTAACATAACCAGAAGGGAATAAAAAACGAGAAAGGTAGTAGACTCAAGTTATGGAAGAATGTAAACACGATGATTAAGTTGATGCACTCAAATGTAGATGGAATGGTATCTAAATTATTAGAGATGAAAGATTATACCAAAGAAAAGGAACCACATATTATTTGTCTAATTGAAAAAAAAAGAAATAACCCCAGGGATATGAAACGATACCCTAAACTTAGAGGATAGGAATTTAAAAAAAGGAGGAGGAATTATAATATTAACAAAGAAAAATCTACAAGTCAAAGAACTACTGTAGATATACCCTCACAAGTAGAACTAATTGCAGTAGAGATTAATGCATCTGAAGGGAAATTAGTTGTGGCAAATTTATACATGCCATCCAGAACAAACACCTTGGAAAGAGGCGAATATGAAGACATGGCAGAGAGTACAATTCAGAGCTTAAGAGCATTACTACTTAGAATGGACGAGAAATCCGAAAGAATTATATTAACTGGAGATTTCAATACAAATATAAATTGGAATACAGTACTCTAGATGTTGAAAACCATAAAAGCTGTTTGGGCCAAAACCTCCTGGATCCTGTGCAGGAGTTTTTCTTAACTCAACATGTAAAGGAAAACATCAGAGAAAGAGGACTTGATGATCCATCAGTACTATATCTTATATTTATTAGGCAAGAAAATGATAGTGATAGTATAATCTATCACCCTCCATTCGGCAAAAGTGACCATGCAGTATTTAATTGCAACTTCAGGATTGCGTATGACATAGTTAACAGTAATGAGTTACAAAAAGAGCCTAAATTACAAAAAGGGCAACTACCACGACCTAAAGAAATAATTCTTAGAAACAGATTAGGAAAAACAGCTTAGAGGACAAGATATAAATGTTATATGTAGAAAATTCTGCGAACTTTATGAAATAGGAGTGCAAATGACATCCCACGCTAAGAAATAGAAATGAAAATAAAGAAATGGTTTAATACAGAATGTAAGAAATCAAAAAAAAAAAAAAGAGACTTGTTGAATAGACACAGAAGACACAATAGTGAGAGGGCATAGAATAACTATAAACAGGCAAGACATGATTATACAAGAATAAGGAGAGAAACGCAAAGACAGTTTGAGAAAGACATTATAAATAAAAGTAGTGATTAACCAAAGCTATTTTATAGCTACATCCGAAGCAAAAGCAAAGTCAAAGATAAAATACAATCCATTACGGACGAGGGGATTATCTATACACAAGAAAAAGATATTTGTGAAACACTAAATAAAAATTTGCACTCTGTTTATACAGAAGAAAATAATTTTGAGGGAGATGATATGGAACATGCATGGCCACATATATTTCCAGATATACACACATCAGAAAAAGAAATACAGGAGGAGTTAAGTAAATCATATAGAGAAAAAGCAAATGGTCCTGACGAAATTTCATGTTGGGTGCTACATGAATGTGCAAAAGAGTTAAGTAGACCATTATATTTAATATTCAAGGAATCCTTGGGCCAGGGTAAACTGTCACGGGGGGAAAAAAGTGAATGCTGCGGATAAAATGATGCTAATAATCGAAAGTAAACACATGGAACTGACTTGTGAAATCAAGTAGTAAAATTTACTTTATGCTGACTTGCTTCGCCGATTCCCTAAAGATGAGAATCATTTAAACTTTCTCAACAGTACACAGTGAAGACTAATCACTCACGAATGCTGTATCATTAGTATTGTTGGCCACTGAGAAAGTGTCCTTACCGTCTGACAATCATAAATAATAATAATCGAGACAAGTTCTTGCTAGTGCTTAACCCCTAGTTGGCAAAACGGATTTGAGAATTAATACAAAAGAACTGGCCTTAATACCAGTGGTTATTATTATAGAAACTTGTGCAAACTGGGATAAGCAAATTTAAGAAAGCACAATGTGGAGAAATCAATCACGATTTTAACATTTACATTAAGCTCAAGAAATGAACTGTAAATTTATGAATTACAAGAAAATTTTTCGTTACAAGTATCTCAAAATGAATTCAAACATCAAAAGAAATACTCTCAATCACTCTCATTCAAAAAGCTAATTAGACTTAAACCTAGGAGAAAGAACAGAAATACTAGTCAGTGAAGGAAACGAAGCTGAAGCTACACAAGACTGGGCATCTGTCTCTTGCTAGGGCAGGTGCTGCTCGCTGGTAAGTCCACTACGCTGATCACCAACTCTGTGGGGAGATGGGGGGAATTGCTGTACAACAGAGACACTGCTCTCAATGCTGGACACGATCAGTACCTTCTTCCGCGGTGGTCTGAACCTGACTAACTGAAGTAAGCAAGCTGGGGCACAAAGCACGAGAGACGGGCATGGCTCAGCTTAACGGTCGGAGAAGCAATGAATGGGAACAACAGTTAAAAAAAAAGTTTTGCTCAGTGAAATGCATCGTGTACAGAAAGATAGTCACTTCTGAAAACAATGACAAGGGTTATGAAAACTCATTACGATCTGAGTGCAAAAGTGAGGCAGTTAACGGACTGAGCAAAAGTTTATGCATTTCATAATTCTTCAGGCGTTCCCAATATAATACTAACACAATGTCACGAACTAATTCGTGACATTACGCCCCATCAAAATCAAAGTTTTCTCTGAAAATTTCACAATATATACATACAAAAACATCCTAACCCAGTCACACCAGATTCACACTTTGGTGTGTGTGTACTGTCCTGCTACAGAAGAAAATCACTGTCGCCTATGAGCGTGAAAACCTTGTATTTATGTTAACAGAAGCAAGCTTGAGGAAAATCTCCATGACGATGGTGAAAAATCCTGTACTCAGGTCAAACTCAGCGAAAGTTCACAACATTTACATTAACAACTAATTGTTATGTAGTGTAGAGTATGTAATACACGGTGTAGGTGTGACAGTTGTAATGTAATTGTATCTACATGCAAAATGATATAAAATAAATTAATAGTAAATGGAGACGACGAGGCAGAAGAGAAGAGGCGGCAGCATGCAGCAGGGATGATCAGCTGATCTACTGTACATGGGAAAACTGTTATGCCCGCCATCTGTACCTGTGAAATCAATCAAGGTGGAGCATCAAAAGTTCGATGTGACAAACGATTTGTATTAAATTACAATATCTCTCTGCCTAGTAGTCAGTACATATGCTATAAAAGGTTCACCAATGTTTTCTAATTGGATACGTTACTAACCAGGAAACATGGTCCCAGGACAGAATCTCAAAGGACCCTTGTAGTTTACTGGTTAATCCTACATTATCATTAACCAGGAAACGTGGTCCCAGGACAGAATCTCAAAGGACCCTGGTAGTTTACTGGTTAAACCTACATTATTATTAACCTGGAAATGTGGTCCCAGGACAGAATGTCAAAGGACCATTGTAGTTTACTGGTTAAACCTAGCTCTACACTTACGATTAATATCGGCAAGCAGAGAATCCCTATGCAGACTCGGGCAGGTCACATATTAACACCCAATGTGGATGTGAACATTCATGTGGATAATGTGCATTCTCCGGGAATTCTCAGAGAGGCCCACAGCTCGAGACACACTACAAGGTAATTCAGACACAGCCTCGGATTGCCTCTTTGAGGGTTTCAAACTTTTCTCTTAACCTATGGTATATATGTATGTACAAACTCTGGACATAATGTGTCCTATGGGACCCACGAGCAAGACATCATATCCTACTGATGTACTATTAACTAGGAGCTAAGCTAGTCCTTGGATTGATCAAATCTTGTAGGAGCCTTGTCTTATGGACCCCAGTGCACAATAGTTGCCCCTGTTAGTTATCAGTTAGCAGGCAAGACATCAGATCTGCACCTACATTGTCACTTTCTTTGATGTATCTCACAACAAGGTTAAACTGTTGCAAATACAGTGTCCAGCATGTCAATCCTGCATTAGCCGTTTTAGTTGTGCTGAGACTAGTGAGTGGCATATGATCGGTTTCCAGTGTGAATGGTGCTCCATATAAATAATAAGATTATTTCTTAGCACCGTCAACCACGGCCAAGAGTTCCTTCTCAATAATATTGTAATTCCTCTTGGCAGGTTTTAGCTTACAGCTGTGATATGTCACTTGGAAAATTCCACCTTCCGATTCTTGTGTTAGTACGGCACCTACTCCATCTTGTGAAGCAATGGTGCTCAGTACAAAAGGTTTATTGGAATCAGGCAACTCCAAGATAGGCTCCTTACTCAGCATATTGTTGAGGGTGGCAAAAGATCTCTCTTGCGCTGCTCCCTGTAATGGTATTTGGAGCATGTTTCTGAAGCATCTCATACAACGGCTGAGCAATGAGGGCAAAGTTGGGGATAAAACTTCTATAATGCCCCACTAGGCCAAGGAATGCCCTAACCTGTTTCTTGGTCACGGCTCTCGGAGCTTCCCTAACCTTTCTGATCTTATCACCCTGACACCTGCAGCGATTGTTGTCAACAATATGTCCAAGGAACTCCACCTCACTGTGCGCAATTTTACACTTGCTAGGCTTCACAGTTATGTTGAAACTCTGGAGCCTACTGAAGACAATTTCCAAGAGTCTGAGGTGCTCTTCCAACGTGCCAGAATGAACAAGGACATTGTCAACGAACATTTCTACTCCTAGGATACCATGGAGCACTTGTATCATGGCTCGATTGAATACTGCTGGGGAATTGGTAAGTCCAAATGGGAGGACTTTATACTGATATAACCTCCTAGGAGTAACAAAGGCACTGAACTGACGACTCTTAGGATGAAAGGGAATCTGGAAGAATCCCTTCACCAAACTGAGCTTCGTGAAATATCGTGACCCTGTCAGCTTGGAGAAGATGGCAATGTGGTCACCCATTGGCTCAGCATCCACTTAGGTGATTGCATTTAGCCTCCTGTAATTGCCACAAATCCTGACTCCGCCATCCTTCTTGTGAACTACTACCATTGGACTACAGTAAGGAGATGAGGACTTTTCAATAATACCTGCAGTCTCCATATTGGCAATTTCCTTGTCCACTGCATCCAATAGTCACATGGGAATAGGATATGGCTTAACCTTTATGGGAGTGTTGCTGGTCAACTCAATTTTGTGACACTCAACCTTTGCAAGTCTAGGTTGGTCAGAGAAGACATCAGCATACCAACAGAGCAATGACCTTATGGCATTCTGGTCACCTAATGCTAAGTCAGTGTTAAGTAAGACATCTCTGCCAGTCTCCTCCTGATTGGACTGAATGGTTAAGGGCTCGCCATCCTGGTCATCAGCTGGGATCACTGCAGCTGCCCCAGTATCTTCTGGCACCTGGACACTGTCATTGGCTACTTTTAGGCCAGTCTCCTCGGGATTTGACTCATGATAAGCCTTCAACATGTTAACGTGGAACCTTTTACGAAGATTCCCCATGTGGATTATGTAGCTGAGGTCTGAAATTCGCTTTACTACATCTATAGACCCTTCCACTGTGCCAACAACTTATTCTGGGCAGTGGGGAGTAACACCAAGCATTTATCACTTGGACTGAACTTCCGAAGCTTTGCTTTCTTATCTTAGCAAGCTTTTTGAACTTTGTGCGCCTTGATCAGTTCTTCCTTAGCTAACTCGCACGTCGACTGGAGGCAGTCAGCTAAATCAAGGACGTAGGTGTAGGTGGTCTTGACTTTAGGGTCGGGTTCTTCATCATCCCATAACTCACAAAGGACTTGAAGTGGCTGACGGACCGACCTTCCATACACAGTTCAAAAGGTAAGAACTTCAGATAATGCTGGGGGGCTTCTCGATAAGCAAATAGAATAGGGGCAATGAACCACAGCCATTCCTTTGGCCGTTCAGTGGCCATGTGCTGTAACATCTTCTTGGGAGTCCCACTGAACCTCTCACACAACCTGTTACACATGGGATGATAGGGCGTAGTTCGCAAGCCTAGGATATACAACAACCTGAATGCATCATTCAACACCGCAGAGGTGAACTGTGAACCCCAGTCGCTTAACCCGCCCCATCCCGACGTTTTCTGGGCAGTGGTATGCCCCAGTCCCGACATTTTTGGACATTTTTTTTTTTGGCTCAAACATCCGCTTTTGGTGAGAAACATCGAAAATTCATAGAGAAATCGCTCACCTGAGGTTTAAAATACTCGATCTAGGTACGAGTACCGCCTTACCTGACTGGGTTTTCTAACAGGCTGGCACCAAAGAAAACGAGTTCTATGGGAGGGTACCTATTTTATCCACTCATAAACAGTATTTATTTATTTACTTGGTACGAATTTATATGTAGCACAAGAGTATATTGGTTTTCAAACAGTAATATAGGCATTATAAGCATTGTTTCACTCACTAACTCATCACCATTCATGACCTTTTTTTCCCACATTACCTGACCATCATTTCTGACTGTTTCTTCCTCTAATGCTATGTAAACTTTGTCCTCCACATTGTCATCGATTGGGGAATCACTCTGGCCCTGAATGTCTTTATTGGCCAGGTCACTGGTAACAGGTGAATTGCTGAGACAATGGCGTGCAGGGGGGGGGGAGAGGTTATGCGGTGTAAGGCATTGTCCCTGCTTGGCATCTTGTAGAGGAATAGAGGAAGGTGTCCCGTGTATACGTGCCAAAAATCACTCGCGAAATCACTCGCGAAAATTGAAAATTGTGCAAATTAGGGACCTTGCAATGTTGCCGGATTAATTCATGTCTCCGGGATATGAGTTCACATCATGTGAGGACGTGAATTCACGTCTCCAGGGCGCGGCAGGTTAAGTCCTCCTAGGGGATACCTACACAACAGAACACCTCAATCAGTGCCTTAGCAACAGTGATGGCCTCTATATTCTTAAGGGCCATGGCTTCAGGCCATCGTGTGCTGAAATCAATGATAGTGATGATATACTTTGATCCATCACTGGCCCTAGGAGAAACTGGCCCAACAATGTCAACTGCTACTCTCTTGAACGGTTCAGAGATTATAGGCATTGGTTTCAATGGAGCAGGACGGGCACATCTCCGGTCAGTGGTATGCTGATACACATCGCAGGAATGCACAAGCCTCGTTATTTCCTGTCCCATTCCTGGCCAGGAAAAGTCAGCATGGATGCGGTCAGAGGTTTTCTTTTGGCCCATGTGACCTCCTATCACTGAACAATAACCCAATTCAAACACCACTTGGCGATACTTCGCGAGAACGACAACCTGCAGTCGAACCTTGCTCTAGGGTGTTTGTGACTCACGGTACACTCGTCCTCGCTTACAAAGGAACCTAGCTTGACCTCCCTGTGAATACCTAATCACATTACCCTCCAGCTTCTTACGCACTGAGGCAAGTGTCGGGTCAGACTGTTCTGAGGCAAGTGTCGGGTCAGACTGTTATTCTTGGAAAACATCTTGACTACGAATCAGATCTTGCGGTTTTGCGACAGTCAACGGGATGACATGGTTTGGAGCCTTGGCCATGGCTCATGTTACTGCAACAGCCGAAGTCTGAGTAACAACATCTACGGCGCAACTATTTTTTTATGCCTGGTATGTTACCTATAATGAGGTCAAACAAAGGTTCTGGCATGACAACAGCAGCTGCCAAGCCAGTGTAGAAAGGAGATGCCCCCTGGATATGTGCCTCAGGGAACAGTCTCACTGATCCATCAATAAATCTAACCTGGATCTGCCTACCTGTGTACTCCTCGGGCCGAACTAGATTCTGCCTGATGGAGCAGCCTGAGGAACCATTGTCTCAGAACATTTACAGAAACACCTCCCACAAACCCTGGCTGAACAAGAAAGGTAGTATTGCTGGTGGAAGGGTCTGAGGAGGTAGCAGCCAGTCATTGATGAGACTGTGGAACGAATGATGCGGCAAACATGGCGCCCTGAGAACTAGATGCCTGAGGGGTCATGCTCACCATCTGGGGAGCTGGAGCATTGACCATCTGAGGAGGAGGGCTCACTGTCTGAGGGGGACAAGTGAATTGTGGGGAAGTACCTGTACTGGTGGGGACAACACTGCCATACTGCTGTTGGGGTATTAATGCGGCATTTGACTCCTGCCTACGAAACACTAAAGTTGATTGTCCTGACTGAGGGTTACGTGGTTTGTCCTTGTTCTGCTGCTGCTTGGGATACTGCTGCTGGTTGGGGTACTGCTTGTACTTCTTCAAATTGGATTTCTGCGTATTTTGCCCCTGGTCCTTCATCTGCGGTTTGTTTGGACCATGGCCATTATTCTGAGGCCGGCCTTGATGCTGGAGTTCAGTCTGAGATGGCTTCCCAGACTTGGCAGTATCCTTCCTATTCCAGGTCTGTTGCTTACCAGATTGGTACCCGTACGCAGTGAAAAATGCATCAGCCTTTTCCACTATGTGGCTCACATCCCTTACCTGGCAGATCTTAAGTTGAGGCTTAAGCTCAGCAGGCCATGACGTTTCTAGCTGTGCGCATAGCATAAGGTCAATTATCCCCTCTCGCATGTGAGGGGTCTTATCTTTCTCCATCCTCTCATCTAGTAAGTAGTGAGATGGTCGAGGAACTGAACAGCAGTCTCCTTTTCTTGGAGACACGCCCTCATAAACTGATTCCAGGTGACGTCAACTGTGAGACCGTACGCTTTGATGAGTGCAGCCTTCATCATCTCATACGTAAGATTGTCTCCACGAAGTCTGTGGAGAGTATCGAGGGCAGGGCCCTCAAATAAGCTAAGAAACTGGAGCCCCTTAGCTGCCTCATCCAGCTGATACAGCTGCACCATGTCCTCAAAATGAGCTATCTGTGGCTCTGTTCGATCTCCTTCCTTGTATAAAGGAAGCTTGAGGCGCAGGGTTGACAAAACATGTGCTGGAAGAGCACTCATGGAGCTCGGGTTGGCTGCACCAGATGTTCCTGAAGCCAAGGAGTCTTACTTGAGCTTCAACATCTCAAGTTCATGTTTCTCATGTGCCTCGCGCTCGGCACGCTCGTGTTCACGTTGTTCTCGCTCGTGTTCACGTTCTCTCTCATGCTGAATTTTATGCTCTTCACGAGCATCACTTTCACGTTGCTGTTCATAAGTGTACCATGAAAGCACATAGTCTTTATTTTCCTGGGGATTGGTAAGTCCCATATCCTTTGCATCCTGTACATATAGTAGCCATGATGCTAACCCAACTAAGGCTGAGTGAACTAAAGACTGATGTACTGACTGCTGTTGCACAGAGAAATGCTAATAATGGAAACTAAAGAATATAGACACAGGCTGGTGGTGACCATTGTATCTAGTTACAGTAAACTGGTAAGCAAAGGAAAAAAAATGCAACTCAGAAATTTTTTACATGAAATTAATAAAGCAAAATCGATAACCACCAGTAAGGCAGTGCCTATAAACTTTAATGATGAAAAATACCTAGCTAAGAGTGAGTGAGTATTATTTCGTTAATAACTTTAAAGCTAAGAGTTAATATCCAGGAATGAGGTCGCCAGATGTCACGGGGGGAAAAAAGAGAATGCTGCGAATAAAATTATCCTAATAATCGAAAGTAAACACAAGGAATTGACGTGAAATCAAGTAGTAAATTTTACAATATGTGGCTTACTTCGCCGATTCTCTAAAGGTGAGAATCATATAAACTTTCTCAACAGTACACAGCGACTAATCACTCATGAATCCTGTATCATTAGTATTGTTGGCCTCTGAGAAAGTGTCCTTACCCTCAGACAATCATAAATAATAATAATCGAGACAAGTTCTTGCCAGTGCTTAACTCCTAGTTGGCAAAACGGATTTGAGAATTAATACAAAAGAACTGGCCTAAATACCAGTTGTGATTATTACAGAAATTTATGCAAACTGGGATAAGCAAATTTAAGAGAGCACAATGTGGAGAAATCCAACACGATTCTACATTTACATTAAGCTCAAGAAAGGAACTGTAAATTTATGGATTACAAGAAAATTTTTCGTTACAAGTATCTCAAAATGAATTCAAATATCATAGGAAATACACTCACTCTCTCTCATTCAAAAAGCTAATTAGACTTAAACCTAGGAAAAAGAACAGAAATACTCGTCAGTGGAGGAAATGGAGCTGAAGCTACACAAGACTGGGCATCTGTCTGTTGCTAGGGCAGGCGCTGCTTGATCCTAAGTCCACTATGCCGATCACCAAGTCGGTTGGGAGATGAGGGGAATCGCTGTACAATGGAGACCCTGCTGTCAACGCTGGGCATGACGAGTACCTCCTCCCGTGGCGGTCTGAAGCTAACTAACTGAAGTAAGCAAGGTGCAGCACAAAGCACAAGAAACGAGCGTGGCTCAACTTGGTGGTCGGAGAAGCAATGAATGGGAACGACAATTACAAATAAAGTTTCGCTCAGTGAAATGCACTGTCTATACAGAATGGCAGTCACTTATGAAAACAGTGACAAGGGTTATGAAACCTCATTACTATCTGAGTGCAAAAGCGAGGCAGTTAACGGACTGAGCGAAAGTTTATGCATTTCAAAATTCTTCAGGCATTCCCATTATTATTCTAACACAATGTCGCGAATTAATTCGTGACACAAACTACCTGATATTTGGAAGAAAGCAAACATTGTTCCTTTTTTCAAGAAAGGGAATAGACAAAATCCACTCAACTACCAACCACTATCACTACCCAATGTTATACGATAATGGAAAAGCTGATAAGAATAATTTGGGTAAACCATCTAGAAGAACACAATATGATAACAGAAAGGCAGTTTGGTTTCAGAAAGGGTAAATCATGTGTTACTAACCTCGCTAGTATGATAGAGTTGAAGAAACGTTACAGAAAACAGAAAGATGGGTGGACAGTATCTATCTAAATTTCAAGAAAGCATTTGACAGAGTACCGCACTAAAGACTTTTATGAAAACTGTAGCATCAAGGAGGAATCCGAGGCAACCTGTACTGTTGGATACAAGATATTCTCAGAAAAAGGGAAATGAGAACAGTACTCAGGGGAAATTATCATGGAGGGAGGTGACTAGCGGAGTTCCACAGGGCTCAGTGCTGGCACCTATTATGCTTCTAGTGTATATAAATGACATAGATAGTAACATTGGAAATGAAAGCTATTAAATATGTTTGTTGATGATGCAAAAATACAAAGGAGAATTACTAACATAGACTCTTGTAGAGAACTACAAGAAGAATTAAACCTACTTCATGAATGATTTAATAAATGGCAAAAGGAATTCAATGTGGACAAGTGTCATGTAATTAAGTTTGGTAAAAGTAGAAAAAGACCTGACTAGGATTATACGTTAGGAAGTAAAACCCCACACATATCCAAAACAGAGAAGGACCAACGAGTGATTATCAATAACAGACTATATCTGGCTGACCACATCAGTGAGAAGGTACGGAACATATATACACTACTTGCAAATATGAGAATAGCATTCACATACATAAATGAAGACATGCTAAGAAGGATAACATCATCATTCATCAGACCAACTCTGGAGTATGCATCAGTAGTCTGGAATCCTCATATCAAGAAACACATAGGTAAGATTGAAAAAGTTCAAGGGGCCGCAACAAGATGGGTACCAAGCTTAAGGGATCTAAGCTACGGAGAATGACTAGAAAATCTGAATCTACCAACACCACAGAGACAAGGAAACGAGGAGACATGATTATGCTATATAAATGCATCTCAGGGAAAGAGAAAATAGATATAAATGAGTATATGACGTATGGGGAGGCATCAGCAAGTGGACCTTTTTTTTTTAAATAACAGAACAGAGGAAGGAAAAACAAATGAATAAAAAAAAAACAAATCCATACACCAGATTACTGGTGTCCGCTGTTCATAAACTATCTGTAACAGCTAGACTTAAACAGCAGTAGGTTGAAGTCTGGAGAGAAACAACTGTGGGAAAGCGAGTTCCAGAGAGATGCAGTTCGGGGAATGAAAGAATTCTGATAGGCAGAAGTTCTGCAGTATGGCTGAGTGACATTCCAGTCATGAGCGCTGCCAGCTGCCCGTCTAGCACAAGGGAAGGCATGGAGAGGTGGCACCATGGACGCAACTTCGTCTGAGCATTTGCTGTAGAAATATCTGTAAAATAACGCAAGGGAGGCAACATTCTTTCCTACTTGTAGGGGAGGTAGTTTATTAGTAATAGCAGGGTTATTAATAATTCTAACAGCTTTGTTCTGAATTTTGTCTACTTGTTTTAATGCAACTTCTCCACATCCGCTCCATAAGGGTGAGCAGTATTCAAGCTGAGAGCGCACCTGACTTTTATAAATTATAACTAACTGCTCGTCAGTGAAGAAGTTATGGACTCTGTACAATAATCCAAGTTTCTTTGAGGCGGTTTTAGCGTGATCTGACATGAGAGGTCCAGCTGAGGGCACTGTTGAGCGAGACGCCGAGAATTTCAGTGCATTTGGAAATGGGAATATTTGTAGCATTGAAGGTAATATACGATTCTGGCAATACCTACCTATTAGTAAATTGTATATATTTAGTTTTACTAGCATTAAATGAGACAAGGTTGTTTTGTCCCCATTCACTAATCGTGGATAAGTCTTGATTTAAAGAAATGGCTGTACTGAGGTGAGAGTTAGAGATATCTGACTTTGCAAATGGATGTCTGAGTGTGAATGAACTATGAAGTGTTGAGTCATCTGCATATGAATGGATGGGATTGTGGGTGACAGATGAGATCATTAATATGAACGAGGAACAGGGTTGGTGCCAGAACTGATCCCTGCGGCACGCCGGCGTTAACTGAGTGGAAAGTGGAATATACATCATCTACTTTTACTCTTATTTTTCTATTGCTGAGATATGAGGAAATCAAAGGAACAAAAGAGTTTAGTCCATAGCAAGGGAGTTTGGACAACAGGAAACGGTGCCACACTCTATCGAAAGCTTTAGAAATATCCAGGGCTACTGCATGAGTTTCACCATGTAGGTCAACTGATTGATGGATGGTATGAGTTAGGAGGTTGAGTATGTCAATGGTGGATCTTTCTTGGCGAAAACCATATTGTCTATCACTAATTAAGTTGTTGGATTCAAGATGTTTAACTATGTGCTTATTAATTACAGTTTCAAAAACCTTACCAAGAGAAGATGTGACAGCTATTGGTCTGTAATCAGAGGGGTCAGAGGAACTTCCTTTCTTTGCAAAAAACTGCATAAAATGAGAGGTGATAAAGACGTAAGAAAATTCAGTTTCCCAAATAGGGCAATAACTGATCAATGGAATGTAGTACCGAATGAAATAGTGTGTGCCAAAACAATTCATAAACGTAAGGATCTGTATGATAAAAATGATTTGATACACGGGACAGTACGAGCTTGACTCATTCCTGTAAAGATACAATTAGGTAAGTACAATTAGGTATGAACACACACACACACACACACACACACACACACACACACACACACACACACACACACACACACACACACACACACACACACACACACACACACACATTCTCCACTGCCAACCTGCCGTATTGACGAAACTGAAAGATAAAGACTCGGTTATTGATGAAATGATTAAATCCAGAAGTGGGGCATTTTTCCTTGGTCATTTCACCAAGAAAACATAGCAAAACGTTAATGTAAAGTTGTAGGCAGAATCTCCGATATTTAATTGCTAGAGCGGACGCCAAAAAACATAGTGTTACGATGGAGAATCTGTTTAAATTTGATTTTGTAATTGAGGCGTTCACCGATTAGAGCCGAAAACTCTCTTGGAAAACTCGAGATTCCAAGGGGTTCCTAT
>NC_137003.1:13221953-13301953 GCF_032717465.1 Coenobita brevimanus
GTTAATCATAACAATAAGATAGAGTTAAAGCAATATTTAATAAACAATATGTTAAAATGGTATTATCACCTACCAGTAATACAGTATAATGTATGTATATATTTTTTAAATAAAATTTATCACAATCATCCTAATAATATACTTGAAAGTTTCAGAAATGAAATACTTTTTGAACTTCACCAGCTGTGCACATTACATAGGGAAACCTAAAGTATCTAAAAAAAAAAATATCCAGTCCAAGCCTTGGTCTCTTCTTCTCTTACTGGCTCCCTTCAATCTATGTCTCTTGGTCGCACTGTTGCATCGTTATCTCTTTTATCGCCACTTCAATGGTCACTACTCCTCTGAACTGTCTGCTTGCATCCCTACACCAATACAGCGGGCGTGTAGCACCCATCTAGCAACAAACTCTCATCCCTTTCTTATCCAGCTCTCTAATCTAAGAGTTAACCATTACCTCCAGTCCTTCATGTATGCAACATGTCAGCTCAGGAACTGTCTTCCTGTGTCTGTATTTCCTACTGCCCATGATCTCCAGCCTTTCAAACGCAGTGTCTCTGGGCATCCCAAATTGAACAGATCTTAAATTTGGCCTACTTTTTTATTTTTATTATTTTTTTTAGAGGGAGCAATTTTTGGGCTCCTGGCGTTTGGTTCCCTTCTTCCTTGCATTAAAAGAAAATATATTAACTGAAGAATTTTTCACAAGCAAAATGCACCATGACGAAACGTAATGCCAAGTTAGTCTTGTCACAAACTTTTAAAAATCTGTGAATGGAAACTTTCGTATATTTTGTTCCGAAGAATTACAGTCATGGATAATAATGATAATTTATACTAGGGAGGCTCATGTCATAATTGTTTTAACAGGTTTGGAGATGATGCATCACCTATCTCATTTGTTGGCTGATGATTTTCTCCCAGTCTCAATTTTCTCCAAATTGTGATATTTTTTGTCTCTTACTTCATTCCTACAAAGCCTATGGTCATTCGGTGAACAGCAGCTCAAGCATGAAGTCAAAAGGCAACGTTCCAGTGGGGTTTTCAGGGGAGCTTGGCGGGAGTAACATTTCACACACCCGTCAAAATATCCAACATGAAGGGCAACGTTGGTGGCATAGTCTTGCTGGGATGGGGTCACAAGGGTTAAAATAAATCTTCAGAAATATATGCTGATGTCACATTTTATTAGATATATTCTAAACCACATTTTAATACAGTATTTGGTTTGACTAAGGAGACATTGTAATACAAAGATCAGGATTTGTGTCCCGGTAGAAACGTGAACGTGTCCGATTAGTCGTTTTTCTCGGTCTTTGCCATCTTAACATAGTATTTCTACGTATATAAACATTACAACACAGTTTCGAACAAAGAAAGTATGCAGGTCTAAACGATCCCGGAGACAAAAATGGTATGGTTTTCGGACACAACTCCAAACTTCCCTCCCCTTCTCCTCCTCCCCTCCCCCCCAAATACCACCACCTCCCTTGATGGGGAGGTAATTCACACCTATACTTCACAAATTGAAACATCTCACGATCCTCAGTACGAGTTGTAGAACCTATATTGTATAACATAAGAACAGAACATCATAGAAAAGCAAGTCAGTGATATATTACTTTCAATAATAAGTCAAAGGTGTTGCAGTATATTATTCACAACCATGCAGTCTAGCCCGGAGATGTGTACAGAATCAGGAGTTGGACACACGTCAACGGAGTCGGACACGTCACATTCAAAATATGAATGCAAAACAGCATTAGAAATCCTCTGACATTTTATAGAAAAAATTATAAGAACTTTCAGCTACAGCATGTTTATCAGTTTTTCAAAATCACTCGCAATTGGACTGGAATTTTTCCGCTAAGAGTTTGCAGCTATTAGACTACATGTTCTCGCCACCTTGGGGAAACAAGCCGTTCGACAAACAGATAAACAGGTAAAAAAAAACAGGCGTACAGACGATCACACAAGATATCGACTCTACTGTTGCCTGTGTTATATGTACCGCCAAACGAAATATTATTTAGTTTATTGTAGGTGAGAGGCCCTCCTGTACGGAAGAGGTGACAGACAAATAGACATACAGAGGCAAAATGAGAGTCTACACTATCGAACCACAACGACTGCTTTATTATTATTATTATTATTAATTGCTACCCCCGGGCAATATTATTCACTTGCTGTGTGAACACGACCCTACTGTAAGTAAAAGACAAGTAGGCAGACAGACAGATGGAAAGATTTCGTGTGCATTATCAATCGCCATTTTTCTCCATTATATATATATATATATATATATATATATATATATATATATATATATATATATATATATATATATATATATATATATATATATATACACTTCTGCCGGTTATTTTAAAAAGCAAGTACAGTAAGTTAAAACAGATGTCAATGAGATAGATCTGGTAAAGCTTTTCAACACAGACACTTCTGTTTATACTTACTACCTCCAAATAATTATTTTTTGTTTAGGAAATCTTCTCATATTGAACGGATTGATTAAAGGCATATCTAATCCCTCTGTTACGAAACCCTTCCGATTCTGAATAAAATCGTCCGACGTTTGAAGAACAATTTAAGAAAGATGCGACTGTAGTGAGTTAACTTTTCCATCATCTGGATTTGTCATATTCAGTGTTCTTAATTATTAACATGAAATCTGAATAGCCCAAAAGAATACATTTTCTGGAAATATAATATTACAGGATTATTTGGCTTGTAGATATTCAAACGTTCATGAAATAATAAAGTCAGCTCGTTAAGTGATATACTAGTGATGTTCAAAAAGGTTATATCCTGGCGGGGGAATATTAATAACTCGAAGATGAGTTTCAAAACGGTTGGTCCGATGTTCACAGAGGGAGTCGTGTGTTGCCAATCACTGCTGAAGGAATAATTTAAGTTTATTGATAATCCTCTTGTCCAAGCACTGTAGACAATACAAAGGGTGAAGAGGAGAGGAAGGTGGAACTGGGAAAGGGCGAACAGGCTGGAGGAAGAAGAAGTGGGGGAGGAGAGTCCGGGTTCCTCGTTGTCGATGTTTGGCAACGCATCGTGTTGCATGGCAGCAGAGTTCTCACCTGTGGGTGGAAATGTGACGAGGGTTAGAAAACTGCGGAATCTGGGAGTGAAGATCTATAACAGGAATTAAAAATATTCACTGAGAAGGACAGTATATCACGTAAAAGGAATACTACAATATCTACTGTAAATCATTAAATGAAGCTGCATATGTGTGCGTGTTTCTGTGCGTATGTTCGTTTCTTTCACGAGAATGGTAGTTAATACTGACCTAATTATTTTTGCATTACGTCCGGGTAAGTCCAGTTTATGTCGAAAAATTACTAAACAAAAATTGTGGCGATCGCGCGCTGGGCTATGGTGAGAAATTGTCGAAAAACGCGACATGAGAAGATGTCTGTTTGTGTGTTTGTTTCTTTAACGAAAATGGTAATATATGTTGGCCTAATTCTATCTGCATTAGGTCACGGTACGTCCAGGGAGTGTCAGAAAAAAAAAAAAAAAACGAAGATAATGGTATTTTCATAATTATATTTTGTGATATAAACGCTATTATTTTGTCCCACAATTTTTTTTGCAGGCAAGCACTAGCATACAATAATATAAAGATCTTAATGAGCACATACCTCTGCAGACACCAGTAGATATTATCTACTGCTGTAATGTCAGTCTTACCAGAAGAATGTTTTTACGGTCTCAGTGTGTCCCGTTGCACAGTATACAGTAAGTGAGAGTATAACTCCGTCAGCGTAAAAAAAAAAAAAAAAAAAATCTATTCCTTCATCTGTATTCAGGTCTACCTGAAGATCTAATCAGCTCTTTGACCCACTGTCCACTAATCCAGTACATTTCTTTGAAAACCAATAATACCTTTTTGAGATATCTTGTAAACAAATAGACAGACAGCTATGGGTGAGAACTCGGACATAACCTCTTTCGAACTTCGTTGGCGGAGGTAAAACTGACAGCACTAGACGCCACTTGGTTGTTCCGCAACTCTTTCACCAAATTTGGCTAAATCAAATAAAGAATGTATATACTGCTCACACACACACACACACACACACACACACACACACACACACACACACACACACACACACATACACACACACACACGAACGCACGCGTCATACAAAATATAGTACCTACTTGGGTCATACAAAATATAGTACCTACTTGGGTATAAAAATAAATATATGGTAACATGCAATACAATAATATGTTTAAAAGGTCCCATGCACTGACTGGTTGTTGTAATCGTTAAGTCACCTAAAACAATTGGCTTCGCTGATAGCTAAGTGACGTCACAGTTTAGCCCACTGTGCATAATTAAATGTGATTGTGATATTATGGAGAAAATAGGCACTTTCGGTTGCTTTTATTCATATTCTTATTGAATCTTTGGTGGTAGGTGGGGCGCTCGCCATCCACTCACTCGATATAGTGCTGCTCTCGGATGTCTGCCCTTTCCTCTTCTCCTTCCTACTTTCCGCCCTTCTTTTTCTCCCTTTCTTTACTTCATTCTTTCCTTGTCCTTCTGACTACGGGTGACTGTACATTCCTTCTTCTGTTTTTCTTTCCTTCATTCTTTCCTCTTCCTTCTGCCTATGGGTGACTCTACAGTGAGTGACAAGCCAAATAGTTTCACGTACACCAGGAAACCAATTCCTACGCTGGTTGGTAACCATATAACCAAATTTTGGCGCCTGGTGGTTCACTGGGTAATTACGGCGTTCCATTCGGATTAAGCCGGTGATGGTTTATATCCAAAGGGTGGTTAGGGTTTATTGTTCACATAATGCCACTCAGGGATGAGTGAGGCTGGTCACTTTCATTTAAAATGTCAGGACCAACTTGCTTTGCTCCTAAGCTCCTCATGGGGCAACGTAGGATTGAATTTTGGATGGATGAGTGGATGGATGTTTGAAAAGATTTTCTTATATTTCCGACCAAATTTTAAAAGCTGCCAGGACTCTATTCTCACTCCCAAGTAATTAAATCTCTTTGGATGGGAGTAAGGCGCTGTCAGATTATCACAGGTATCAGATGCCAAAGCAACCCAAACTCTGAAAAGCAGGATTGTCTAATCAGCACGATGGGATATGTCTTTGATGCCACTAAAACAATGGATTATCAGAGAGAGAGAGAGAGAGAGAGAGAGAGAGAGAGAGAGAGAGAGATTCATCAAGAAATTCAAATGACAGATGCTGGAGTAACGGATGGAACACTGTCTTCGTCGACACACTGGAGGAATAGTTTCACATGAGCTCTGATATTTCCAGCAGTTCACTGATACACCCAAGAAAGCAAAGAGAATATTTGTTTTAATCACCAAAGACTTCTTACGATATTTCGTCCTATGACACCTTTTTAAAAATTCTATTCCTACTTTTCATGGTGACTTTATTTAACTTATAGAGACTCTGAACTGGAGAAGTTAGAGATATCCTTCACTGCCAACTTTTAGTGAATAATATCGCTTGATGACCGAAAAAAAAAAAAAAAGGGGGGGAAGAAAAGAAATGCGTGATCAGGTTGCTGGGTTAACCCACTAGACCAATGGGATACTTTGGGGGGGGGACCTATGGGGTAATTCTGAGTATCTGAAGTAACTGATGACAGATTTTTGACGGTCAGTTTCGTGGGGCAAGATTTGTGAATAGCCATTTTCCCGTCAATCATCACATACACAGCATACTTGCAGGCAATGCAAGATAAAGGTCTGGTATCGCAATGTGCTTCATTTTGCATCAGACAATTGTGCAGTGAGAAACTTGACAGTTTTGGGTGAGAATGAAAGGTTACCCTATTAGCAGTGAATTGGGTGGCTAAATATTGCTGCCAGTCTCGTCAGCCTGTCTCACACCATCTCTGCAAAGAGAAGTTTTCCAAAATGTTCAGAATCAAACTGGAGAACATAGTTGGTTCCACGCGTTAGATAATCTCTTTTGTGCACTTACTGTTACCCAATCACTGGTACTTCAGTTGTCAGAGAATATGAAATTTCAAGCACACTGCCGAATTTTCAATTTATTTTTCAGGCGTTCTTTGACATGCAACCTCCAAGGGCATATTTTTAATTACCCTAGTTGTTACAGTCTCCTATATGAGATTTAGTCACTCGAGTAAGATTGCATCTTTCCTTAACCCTTCAATGGCCGCAGGCATCGAATGACGTATAGCCGATAAATGGCCACAGGCGTCGTTTGAGCGTGGCCTATGAGAAACTGCAAAAATTTTTGGGAAGTGAACAAACATCCTGAACGTCTTCAGACTGACCTACACTACACTCCCCCCATACAACTCGTCAAGCAGTTCAGAGCCTGCTGCTGTGATGAGTGGATTTTCCATTTTTTCGCTCCTGGCCATGCCTAAACAAGCACACCTACACCCATTATCTTGACCAAGGCAGAAAATATCATCTTTGTCCTCTCTTGCAAAACACACACAACCACCTGTTTATGATTATGAAATAATATTGACACAAATGACAAAGACATGATAAGTGAAAAATACATTTCTGTCTTGGTATCTTTACCTATTTGCTCAGGTTTGTTGTACTGGTTTAATTCGATGCAGTGCGACTTATTGAAAACTGTGAAAACTTTTGGGAAGTGAACAAACATCTGGGACATGAGACTGACCTTCACGCCTCTCACACCTTATCTGTCACTGTCAGTTCGCCACCTGCAGCTGTGACGAGTGGTTGTACGATTTTTTCGCTCGTGGCCAACGCACATAGTTACATCCATTATCTCGACCCAGGCAGAAAATATCTTTTTCTTCCCTTGCAAAACTCACACAACCACCCAGTTTACGATTATAAAAATAAAAACAGGCATAAACAAAAAAGACAAAAAAAAAAAAATATTTTTGTTTGGTATCTTTACCTATTTGTTCTGGTTTGTTGCACTGTTTTGAATCATTTAACATATTCTTTGCCTTTTACCAGCATAACAGGATAGTTTTCTGTGTTCACGTATACTTTCGTGGGTGAAAACTTCTTTCCCTTCCTACTAATCAGCTCATGCGAGGGGTAAATGGCAGGTCGTCTCGCAATTCTGATGTGTAAAGTGTTGTGAAACATCCAGCTGTACCCTTTTTCCTTACCCAGGCAGAAATTGTCATACTTTTCCCACACTCACGACAGACAGGCAGCAACATATATTGCGAAAATAACAAGGTAAAATGATAGAGAAAGGAGAATGTGTTATTACGGAAAAAATATGTTTTCCCCCACCTGTAAACGTATTTATTTCTGCTATGTCTCTGTATTAGTAATAATTAGATTTATTCGTAGTTTTGAAACTCCATTAAGATTCTATTTTTACCCATGCACGTGGTGTGGGAGCGGCAGGGTGCGACTTAACTTCCTTTTGCTAATTGGATCTAACCCTCCATTTTCATTTCTCGTGGGAGAGCCTAGCCTCGGGGGACTGGCAATTTTCGCATTTAGGACTGAAAATTCAACCCATTCCTTCCCTTTTCCAAGCATGGGCACACCGATAACCTAAAAAATAACTTGGCACTACCATAAACATACTTTATATAAAAAGAGTGAAAAAATATTCATATTTTTTTTTTAGCCAGTCCTAACATATGTACTGAAATCATTCGATATCAGCGTATCTAATATATGCACAGCATTTCAGCGCCATTCACATTGTTTTAGGGATAAAAAATATATATATATATATAACAACACGTGCGATGCTGCAACGTGGCAGCACCTCTCGGCAGCGAATATCGGTTGCCGATATTTCTGCAACTTTTGCGCTCCATTGCAAACCATAGAATGGGTCTAGGAAGCTGGGATTTACACTCTTAGGTGCGTCTGAACTTCAATCTATCTATCTATATACCTAGGTTGCTTCCCCAAAGAAAAGGGAGGGAGCAGAGACAGGACGACACACTCCCAATTTACTCATCCACTCAAACACATTCATTCGCATCTTAGCCCCAAAGGGGAGAAGGGACAGATCCTCACCTCACCACACCGCACGAGGGTCAACTGCACAATGCAGTCAGTGACATCTGCAGCAGGGCCTGACAGCAGAGCTGGTTTACCCCTGCCACATGATAACAGACCCATCCCCTTACCCGCACCTGAACTGATCAGCTGATCAGACAATTTTTTTTTTTAAATAACAACACAGGAAGGAAAAACAAATAAATAAAAAAAATAATCCATACACCAGATTTCTGGTGTCCTCTACAGGTATTCATAAAATATCTGTAACAGTTAGACTTGAACAGCTGTGGGTTGAAATTTGAAGGGAAACAACTCTGGGGAAGCAAGTTCCAGATAGATGCATTTCGGGGAATGAAAGAATTCTGATAGGCAGAAGTTCTGCAATATGGCTGAGTGACATTCCAGTCATGAACACTACCAGATGCCCGTGTAGCACGAGGGAAGGCATGGAGAGGTGGCATCATGAACGCAACTTCGTCTGAGCATTTGCCATAAAAATATCTGTAAAATAATGCAAGGGAGGCAACATTCCTTCTTACTTGCAGGGGAGGTAGTTTATTTGTAAATGCGGGAGAATATCCCCCCAGGGCTGCGTCATCATTTATTCTTTCACAATTTCTCTTCATTCATTTCTTTCATGCACAGCCACTCTTCCTTGCTCAACAGACATCCCTCTCACATCCAACACTTTCTTCGCAGTATCCATCCATCCTATTGGTGGTCTTCCTCTCAGCCTTATACCTCTCACATCAGACCTAGTTAATTTTTTCACCAATCGCTCATTATCCATTCTCTCCATGTGCCCACACCATTGCAACACCCTCTGCTCAACTCGATCAGCCATCTCCCGAACAACTCAAGGTCTCCTTCGCACTTCATCATTTCTCACTTGATCCATACACGTCACTCCACACACATACTCCTTGGACACCTCATCTCCATTGCATTCAAACTTTTCCTCTCTTCTACACCCATATTCTATGTTTCAGCCCCATACAATGCAGTCGGTACCATAACACCCTCATACAGCATTCTCTTTACACCAGTTCTAAGCGAATGACATCTTAACACTTTTTTCCATTCCTCCCAGCACCTTTCCTACTTCATTCATTCTAAACTTCACTTCTACATCTATTCTTTCATACACAGCAACATGTGACCCTAAATATTTAAAACACTCTACCTCCTCAAGCAACTCACCATTCAAAACTATATTCATCCTACTACCATCTACCAACCTCGTACACTTCATCACTTTACTCCTATTCTCATATACTTTCAAAATCCTCCTTTCACACACCCTTCCAAACTCCTCTACCAACAGTCTCAATCTCTCCTCTGAATCAGCCACCAGTGCAGTATCATCTGCAAACAGCAGCTGCTTCAGATTCCACTCTCTACCATCAGCATTCACCAGACTCAGACCTCCACCTAACACTCTTGCATTCACCTGTGTTACAACCCCATCCATATAAATATTAAACAACCAAGGCGACATCACACATCCCTGCATCAGCCCCACTCTCACAGGAAACCAATCACTCACAGTATTTCCCACTCTTACACACACTCTACTAATTACATAAAAACTTTTCACCCCTTTTAGTAACCTACCATCAAGTCCATACAATCTTAAAACAGTCCACAAAGCCTCCCTATCAATTCTATCATATGCTTTCTCTAAATCCATGAACGCCCAAAACACATCCTTACCTTTCGCTAAATACTTTTCACACACCTGTCTCACAGAAAATACCTAATCCACGCATCCCCTCTCTCCCCTAAAGTTGGGTGAAGGGACTAGGGACCCCCTCCTCTGTTTCTTAGTTTCTAAAAAGAGACATGTCTCTTCAGTATGGCAAGAAAAAAAAAATCGAAACTTCAGAAAATGACCCTGGCGTCGGCGTGGGGTGCACATAAAACTCCGGAGTCACTGCGATGGAGGGGTTAAAGAAAGATACAGAGGGGAGCCACGAATGATACCGAATTTTATTTGGGGAGACGCGGAATGGAAAAGGTTGAGGACCACTGCTCCAGACCCTTGTTTTTATGTATTGAATGTATAAGTAAATTAAGGGAGGGGGAGGGGGTGAATTTTGGACAAAAGAGTTTTCACCTCTGCAAGCCGGTAGTTGAAAGGAGATACACCAAATGCATCTTTCCACTCCATCCCACCCGGCACACACACACACACACACACACACACACACAAGCCTACGATAACACTTGGTTTTCCAAGACTAATCGCTTTCTTCTCTTGCTTTTTTTTTTTTTTTTTTAACTTGTAATAAGGTTTGAGTTTCCAGCAACCCCATCACAAACAGACTGCCCTTCCTAAGATTAATGAAATCGTCTGGTAGAAGCAACAAAGCTAAGTATCATCGTTGTTAGGGGTGACATTAGAGTCATTAAATTCAAATATAATCAACCCCTTCACTACGATGAATATTATTTCCGTATATCCCTGCTACTCAAGATGACTTACTTGAAGCTGGAAAAGGTTTCTTGTACTGAAAAAAATAATGAAGGTTTGATCTAGCCCTTCCAATTCGAAATGCCTCTTCTAGCGTGAATAACGGCTTCAAAATTAGCAAGAACAAATAAGCATAGGCAGCGCTATGCTGCTGGTTCCATCTGATCAGCACATATCCCCCACCTCCCTGCACACCTAACCAAGCGCATAACTGTCCTCACCTCCTTCCCTCTATATAACACAGAAACATTGAAATTTAATAAAGTCAGTGATATGAAATAGGGAAGTGTAATAAGTAAAAAAACACCACCATCATCATTGACACCACCGTCACCATCATCACTACCACGAACATCATCATCACCACCACCACCACCACCATCGTCATCATCATCGTCACCACCACCAATACCATCAGTACCACCACTACCGCTGTCAACATCATTAACGCTACGCTCTTCCAATCCTCCATCTGACCAAGCACATATCCCCCACTTCCCAGCACAACTAACCAAGCGCGAAACGGCTCCCTCCCACCCGCTCCTCCTTATAACACAGAGACAGCACATTGGAATCTCAGAGATTTTTTTTTTTTTTTTTTTTTTTTTTTGCTTTCTCATTATTTAAAAACTACACAGCATTCTACCTATGAAAAGGCACCAGTTCGCTGTCAGAAACAACTCTGCGAATTTTCTTGACTGTAGTGAATAATATTTTATTTGTGGCTTGCGATTACTCGCTCAGGTCGCATTGAATTATTATTATTATTTTTTTTTGAGCCAGGTAGACGAAGTCGATGGTCATTATTTTTGTAAGATATGTATCTGTGTGTGTCTGCCTAGGTCGAAAACTCAAATCTCAGAAAGTATTGATTGTAGAAGGAAAAGTTATTAATAAAAGTTGTTTAGAGTCACAACTTGAGTTCAAATGTCACTCAGGCAGCATTGGGAGTCATCCAGGCTGAATAGAATATTATTAAAGTCATGTTTTCATCTTAACATTATTATTACAGTCTGCCTGGCTCACAGATGACGGGTAGTAAAAAAAAAAAGTACTTAAAACACGGCATTCTATCAAAAGGCACTGGTTCGGTATAAAACATGCAACTATGTGAAAAATCATGACTATAGTTAATAATTTCAGAGATTTGCTCTGGAAACGAAAATCTCTACGCCCAGCAGCCCAACTATACGGACGGACAGCAGTCATAACATTACCCTCCTCTGACTTTGTCAAGTGGAGGGGAAAAGTAATGGAGACTTCACCAAATTAATGGGGTTAAGCAAAGAATTATTAAACTCGAGTTAAGGCGTCAAAAGGAATCTTAATTAATTCTGCACAGAAACAGACAACTGCATTAGGTTGGGACTTCAGAGAAATGAACTTATTCATCCTGACGCAGCATCGTCACAGAGGTACTGAACAATGAGCCAGTGAGCTGGAAAGACATGAGAATATTTTTTTTTTCTCTTTTTTTTTTTTTTTTCTCTCTCTCTCTACATACATACATACATATATATATACCAAATACTGAAATGCTTGGGGTATGCAACCGTCTTAGGAAATTGTGTAATTATTTTAGCATACTTCGGTAACGCCGCACCAAGATAATGTCTGCCAGGTGTATAATTGATCATTAAAGTGTTAAAAAGTAATATGTGAGTGCATTCACGTACTTGGGTAGTGTGATGGAAGGTTTGGGGATGAAGTGCTTGAAAGGTTACAGCAAGGAAGGAAGGTAGTTGGTTCACTGAAAGAGGTGATGAGAAACAGGGAGGTGAGTAGGGAAGTTAAGAAGTCACTGCATGATAATATTGTGATCCGTACCCTGACGTATGGAAGTGAGGCGTGGACCTTGCTAAAGGGGAACAACTCAAGAGCGACAGCAGTGGAAATGAGTTACTTGAGAGGAGCGTGTGGAGTGACATGGAGGGACAGATTGACGAATGAAGAAGTGAAAGAACGTTGTGGGGTGGATGTGGATGTAACTGAGAAAATTAGGGGAATACATTGAGGTGGTTTGGATATGTGGAAAAATTGGGAATGAAGTACTGACTAATTGGGTGTGTGTAGGTGAAGTGGAGGGAGGGAGGGGGAGGGGGAAGGGGAGACTGAAGGTGGGGTGGAGGGATAAGGTATATGAGGGAGGAGGGGAGTGAGCTGGGGGAAGGGGCAGTCAAATGGTGGGTGACAGAGCGACTTGGAGGCTTTTTGTACGCGGCCACCCTTTGCGGGATTAAGGCGTCTGGCTATAAATAGACAAATAGAATATCTAATAGGTTCCCTCCTTATTTTCCGAAAAGGGGGTGCTGTACTGCAGGAGAAGGGTAATTTCAGCCTGCAGTCTACTGCGTTCAAATACAGAAAAGCCTTGGGTCGTGACTTCAGTTACTACTGTCTAATAAACATCATGAATGCCATGTCGTCGTACATATCTCATAATTTCTTCAGGTGAAATAATTAATGATGCAAAGGATGGAAAAACTTTTACTTAAAACATAGTTATTAAAAACTTTTTCATTCATGCCTTGGGTGAGTGACTGTAGGCCAACTGAAGCCAGGTAAAATAAAGCCAGCATAATCCGGACTCGTTTTATCTAGAAACCCACTTAGCTTATTAGTGCCCAAGGTCCCTGTGTATGGATTTTGCTGGGAGGGTACTTAGCTTAACCATCCATCTCTAGTCTGGTCATAGTCATTAAGTTCATAGGTCGGGTTCATATGGGTTCCCCATTTTATTAACTGACGAAAATACCCTATTCTGTTCTTTTTAAATGATCATGGAAGACAACTGGTCTTTAAAAACATGTTTATGTCAATCTCTAACCCATTAGTGCCCAGGGTCTCTGTGTGGATTTTGCTGCAAGGGTATTTACGCACTGCCCTCCACCAACAGGCTCGTTGTCACGAACTCTAAGGTTGTCACCAAAGGGTTCCCCTATTTATGTCATATTGAAAAATGCCCCATTCCATTCCTTTTTCAGGAACCATGGATGCCACTTCGTTAATATTGTTAAGAAGCGAGATTCGCCAGTTAGGTAGTCAAAGAGCTTCTCAACGTTTCTCGACATTAACCGTAGGTTCCGGCACGAGTCAGAGTTGCCAGCTTGCCTGCTGTTTGAGAGAGTAGTTGTTTCATAAATTATGCATTAATATTCGTGCTTTTTCCTCTGTAATGTATTATTTATGTGACTTCTTGTTAATTATCAAATTTAAGCCAGTATGCTAGATAATTTACAGTGTTATGTAATGTAAGAAAACTCTGGCATGTTTTGGTTGTCTCCGAGTTGGTAACTGTTGTTGCTGGGGGCAGGTACAGGACTAGCACATCCTAGAATGTTGGAGAAGGAAGGAAGCTTATATAAGGATGGGAAAGAGAACAGAGCAAGTTCAGTCAATTTTCAGTTCAATTTGAGTGAAGTTCAGTTGGTTTTCAGTTGAGTTTGAGCATAGTGCAGTGCAGTGCAGTGTACGTTTGTGTATCATCGGTACTTGTGAAAATGAGTGAACTGTTGTTGTCGAGCATTAAGTGTGACTGCAGTTAATAAAGTTTGTATAGCTCCAGTGCTTGTGAAAACAGCGATGTGCAGTTGGAAAGCATTAGATCTAATTACCTGGAAAATAAAGACAGTGAACTTAAGAAGCCAGTGTTCATTTATGATGCCTGAGCTGATCCTGTGTACTGTACACCTGAAGGCTGTCCATAGGAAGTACAACTCACTGGGCAATGTCCTTCCTGTACTGTACTACTGCTGCTGGAGCCTGTGGCAGTGTGGGGACGGGGATGTAACACTGGTGTCAGGAGTGTGGATTTTTAGAACGTGCTGCAGTAAATCTAATCTTCGACATCGAGCAAGGGGGTGTGCAGACAAGATCCCGAGCAGGGCAGGAGGATGAGGTGTCATTGGCAGCAATTCATCAAGGCACTGAATGAAGGACAGAAAGAACTCAAAGAACTATTACAGGCATAAAGTAAAGAACTCAAAGAACAATTACAGGCACAAACTAAAGAACTCAAACAGTAATTACAGGCACAGACTGAAGGACAGAAAGAACTCAAGGAACGATTACAGGGACAAAGTGCACAATTGAAGCCAGAGTGAACAACTAGAGGCACAAAGTGAAGAACAAAAGAATGATATGAATAACTTCAAGAGGCACCAGAGGAGCAACAGAGGGAATTACAACTGAGGATGCAAGGACAGCTAGATGCTTTCATTGCGGAAATGAAGGAAGAACAGCAACAGCTTAAGGAGGAGGTAGATGCCAAGCCTGAGAGTATGAGTCTCAAGGGTCTTGCAATGGAAATTCTGGGCCAGATGTCCATAGAGGAGAGGATGCAGATGGAGGATGCAGATTTGCAACCAGTGTTAGAGTGGCTGCAGTGAAGTACAGTACAGTGCAATCATCTTGGGAAGAATTTTCCAGGTTAAGCCCTGTGACCAAGAGCTACTGGATTTAGTGGGACCTTCTTCGTCTGAATAATCGACTACTGGAGTGTCAGAAGGAGATACTTGAAGACCTCAGCAAATATTGGCAACTGGTGGTTCCGAAGTAGATCAGGTCCGAGATCTTGGATGAGTCCCATAACCAGATCTCTAGTGGGCACCTGGGAGTGAACAAAACTCTAAGCCACCTGCGACAGGGGTTCTACTGGATTGGCATGCACCAGGATGTTGAAGAGTGGCGTTGGGCCTGTGATGTGTGTTGTGACAAGAAGGGACCCAAGAAACGTGACTGCACCCCTCTTCAGCTGTACCAAGTGGGTGCACCGATGGAAAGAGTCGCTGTGGACAATGCTGGACCTTTGCCACTCACTGAAAGAGGAAACCAGTATATACGTGTTGCCATGTACTACTTCACAAAGTGGCTAGAAACCTATGCCATCACCGACCAAGAGGCTGAGACTGTTGATCAGGTGTTGGCTGACCAATTTTTCTGTCGTTTTGGAATGCCACAAGAGCTACATTCAGACCAGGGTAGAAACTTCGAGTCTGCTGTGTTCCGTGAGTGCTGGAAGTTGTTGGGGATCAAGAAGACCAGGACGACCCCACTAAGGCCACAGTCAGACGGGATGGTGGAGAAATTCAACTGGACCCTAGGTCAAGAACTGGCCAAGTACTGCGTAGATGGACAAACAGAATGGGATCAGAAATTACCTGTGTTGCCGATGGCATATCTGTCTGCATCCCATGAATCTACCGGCTACAAACCAGCAAAACTGATGTTGGGCCATGAGTTATGCCTGCCTGTTGACTTATTAATGGGAAGACCACTTGGTGAAGAGCTGCCTACAGACACTACTGGCAATGCAAAGGACCTTCAGGAAAGGCTGGCTGAGGTACATCATCAAGTGCGAGTAGCTCTCAAGTTTCAGGAGAGGTGATGAAGTGCAAGTATGATACCAAGGCAAGTGGGGTGGGCTTCAAGGATGGTGACCAAGTTTGGTTATATGATCCTCAGTGATAAAAGGGACAGTCATTGAAGCTGCAGAGCTCATGAGATGGGCCTTACACTGGTTGGACCACCTATCAGACCTAACGTATCGGATTCAGGGAGGCAGGAAGTCTCGCCCAAAGGTGGTACACGTGAATCGTCTGTGGCAGTACCATGGGCCAGGACAGTACATCTGGGACGTCTCTGAGGAATCGTGCTCTCCCACAGCCGAGGATGTTGAGGAGGACCAAGGAGCTGAACTGCAAGAGGATGGTGACAGTTTCCCAAGAGAAGAAGTGAATCAGGAAGGGGACCAAGACCTTCCTGGAGGAGTGGGCCGTGAGGAGGAGCAAGGATGTCGTCGGAAATGTAACAGAAGAAGACCTGGTAAGTTGAAGGATTATTTTGTATATAGTTAGATGTTTCATCAGGGTTAAGGTTTATGCTTGTATATACTGTGTAGTTTTGTCGGGATGACAAAGGACTAGGGAAGGGGCAGTGTTAAGAAGTGAGATTTGGCATTTAGGTAGTGAAAGAGCTTCTTGAGGCTTCTCAACGTTTACCGTAGGTTCCGGTACGAGTCAGAGTTGCCAGTTTGCCTACTGTTTGTTAGCGTAGTTGTTTCGTAAGTTATGCATTAATATTCGTGCTTCTTTCTCTATAATGTTTTACTTATGTGATTGCTTGTTAATTATCTAATTTAAGCCAGTATGCTAAATAATTTACAGTGTTATGTAATGTAAGAAAACTCTGGCATGTTTTGGTTGTCTCCGAGTTGGTAACTGTTGTTGCTAGGGGCAGGTACAGGACTTGCACATCCTAGAATGTTGGAGAAGGAAGGAAGCTTATATAAGGATGGGGAAGAGACTAGAGCAAGTTCAGTTGGTTTTCAGATCAGTTTTAGTGAAGTTCAGTCGGTTTTCAATTGAGTTTAAGTGAAGTGCAGTGTCAGTGAAGTTTGTGTATCATTGGTACTTGTGAAAATAGTGAAGTGTTGTGTCAAGCATTAAGTGTGATTGCAGTTAGTAAAGTTTGTGTAGCTCCAGTGCGTGTAATAACAGTGAAGTTCGAAAGCATTAAGTGTAATTACTTGGAAAATAAAGACAGTGAACTTAAGAAGCCAGTGTTTATTTACGACGCCTGAGCTGATCCTGTGTACTGTACACCTGAAGGCTGACCATAGGAAGAACAACTCACTGGGCAATGTCCTTCCTGTACTGCACTACTGCTGTTGTAGCCTGTGGCAGTGTGGGACAGGGATGTAGCAATATGCACTCTCCTACTACTCTATACTATTTCTGCTGTAAATAGTAGAGCTCGGATGCAATCAAGCTCACCTAAGTGTCTGAACTTGTAATTAACAGTTTGAAATGAAAAAAGACCAACGTAACCCTTGATTCTAAAATCAGTATCATGTACACCCTCTGAAAAAAGTGTCGGCTTCTTCGGGTACTATGGTTGTGACAATGAGCAACTTCTGCAGACAAAACATAGGTCTATAAATGTGGTGCCTCAAAACATATATCACCCAGTAAGTGAATATTTTCGAAATTTTGAGTTCAAATACCGGTAATTACCAATTATAATATTTGTACATATAATTACAGGATGCCCCATATATCACAATGCTTCATCCATGTTTCAGAATGATACGTGCTGTAAGAGTGCTGATACTTTTTGGGGAGGGTGTACATAACTACTTTTGAAAGTCACGAGACATATGGAAATATTCGCATGGAAGTATGCATGTGTGCTCTGGCCAGACGACTAAACAAGCGATTTTTGCCATGACGGTTGGGGATTCAAAATGCAGCACTTTTTCCTGTGCACAGGGTTTTGCTGTAATGTACAGTCGTCGGCAAAATGTTCTTGACACTTCTAGCAGTGTCTGGCAATTCCGAAAGTTTATTTTCCACCTTAGAATTTCCCAATTTCTCGGCAAGACATCGATGGAAAAGCTGTAATGACTGATCACTAGCAAGTGATCAAGTACTTTAGCAATTGTTAATAATATTCATATACTAGACGTTTCAGTACTGTTAACATAATGTACTACATTTGTATGGTAAACTATAGACAACAATAATAAGAGGGTAAACACTATGCTTTCCTCCGTGCGTTGATGCATCTTGCTTTAAATTACTTGGGAACGATAGGAACATTGTGACATGGTAACGAGTATTTGTAGGAGTACAGTAGCTCTGCCTCAGTAACTGCACGAATACACTCTGGTAAAAATAAAGCAAACATGAAACAGCTAACAGAATTTGGCAGGTCCCATATTTTGCATATCCCCGCTTTTAATTGAGAATATGATCTAAAAAATAATTAATATTATAACACATCGAAGCTGCAGGAACAAGACTTACATCTGGGTGAGTTCAAGTCTGACGGACTACAGGACAGACGGACATGAGCTGGATTCCAGGGGGCGGATGCACTATTGCTTTCCTGTAAGGTCCCCTTATGGGCGCCGGCGCTGCAGTCCCCGTACGATGGTTGGCGTTTTGCCATCGTACGGTGACCGCAAGGCTGAGGGCGGGGAAAACTCGCTATGTATTAGGGAATTTTTCCCCGTTCAGCTGATGATCTCTTTGTCCAATCACAATGCAGGATGCTTCTCTGTCTAAAAGCTCAAGCCAATCATCGTGTTAGGAGACATTCTCAGCTGACGAGAACTCAAAAACAAAATAGGGTGACAGGCCGACAGGCCCTCCCACTTTTAAATGAAATATATGAAGTGTTCGTCAGTTTGAGAAGTGTAGTGAGAAAACATCACTCACATTATTACCAGCATAATTAATACTGCATGTTGTGCAGCTGTACAGTACATTACTATTACTATACAAAAATGTACATTACTTTCAGTATACTGCCCAGACCGAATTACTCGTATATTTATCATTATAGCTGTACAGCACTACTACGACGGTAATGTGCGCTGTATATAACGAAACTGACAATGGTGTACACTGTACACTACTGTACATGACAGTATATGTCGAACAAAATTCCCTAGAACAGAACTCCCTGAGTTAAGAGTTACAGCAAAGAAAATTATTTTGCGTATTATTTCTCATACCGGTATATGTTTAACAGTAACCTATCCTGACCTAACAACCTAAAATAACCTGACCTTAGGTAACTGAACAACCTAAGCTAAGCTAGCCAATCCTAACCCAACCTAACCTAACCTAACCTTAACAGAACAAGCGTACCTAACAACCTAACTTTACCTACCTAAATAACCTAACCTAACAAACTTAGCTGAACAAAAATAACAACCACATCGAACAAGCCACCCTCAGCCAACAGAAAATACTAATCTTTGCCTGATGTACCAAACTCAATTTATTTAACCTTTGTCAGAGATTCACAAACTATTCTTGGTCATTCCTCGCTTTTGCCAGAAAATACCGGATGATTCCTCTCTAACTTCTAAGAGGAGATTCCATCCCTCCTTGGGAGTTACTTTGAATAAGTAAATACTCAAGAGTTAATTTTAAAATCTTATGGCATAGAATTTAGTTGTTTTATGGAAATTTTTAGTATGTTCTGGGAATATTATAAAGATTTTGTACTTTTATGTGGGCATAACAATTATATGAGGATCCAACTTTTGTCTTTACTCTTAAAAAAAGCACATATCAAAAGCCACAAGCCATCAAATCTAACCAGTACATAACAGGTTTTTATGATCGTTTTGGCCTTTTTAATTATTTTCCCCCTTGACATGTCAAAATTCCCGTGCCCGCATCCCCCAGCTTAAACTAACATTTGCTAACTCAATATTACCCTAAACTAGCATTACCCTAATTTTAACCTACCCCATTCCAAAAATGAACTAACCTGACTTAAATAACCTGAGTTTAAAATAATCCAGTCAAACCTAAAATTAACCAAAGCTTAACCTAATTCTTAAACTAACCTAATCTCACCCAACACAAACCTAACCTTAAATTAGCCTAAGTTTAACAAAGCTTACCTTACCATAACTCAGTCCAAAAATAAACATACCTTACCTAACAAAAAGTAACCTATTCTAACCTAAATCTAGACTAACCTAACCTAGCCTAATTCTTAGACTAACTTAACGTAACCCAACCTTCAACTGGCCTAAGTTAATCTATGCTAACCTTACCACACCCCAATCCACATATAAACAAACCTAACCTAACAAAAATTAACCTAATGAAACCTAACTACCTAACCCAACCTATCTTGAAACAATAGCTTAGAAAGGGGTTTTGTTCTAGGGGCTTGACTTATTAGGCTATTCTCCAAGAGGACCTTGTCCTGATAGTGTTCACTAATGTACTGTACAACACAACACATTATACTACTGTACAGCACTACACCTTTCACAACAATACACAGTAACATTACTGTATACTACTTTAGGCTACAACATCAATGCACACTATAATTTTGTACAAACTTAAAGCATACTTTAATATTGTAAAACAATAATGTACTCAGTAGTACTATACAACACTAATGTACACCAAAAACTGTACAGCATTAATGTACACATAATACAGTAGAACACTAATGAACACTAATACTGAAACAAGTAATTTACACTAATGTACAATACACCTCACTGTATATTGTTCAATAGCGTCTCTATATACTACCCAGTAGAGTGAAATAATTCGTTTACACAAGGGAGAATGCTTAATTCAGTTTATTTCCAGGTGGCTGAAAGATACGGGAGACGTTAAGGGTGGTCAGGCCCACTCTTTTCAGCCATCGCAATTCCGGCTTCCGTAAGGTCTCCGAAAGTGTTTAGCGCATACCAACATCCGACACTGTTCGCTTTTTCCCCGCCCGTCGGGACCGCATCTGCGTTAGTGCATCCAGCCCCAGGACCGTAATATCAAACAGCATACTTTTGTACTATCACTGCAGTATAGGTGTATGAATTATGGTGTGAAACTGATCTTTCTAGAACTGACTGGTTTCACTGCGTTTCCATGTATAATACATAACTCTTCACTGATTAATACCTTGCGATCAACGTGATGCAGAGATGGTATATAATCCACTGCGCTTGGCATCAGCTGCCATAAAGCACTTCAGAATAAACAGAATGGAAGCCACCGCAGGCCAGTCTTGCGGCAGTTGGTATGGAACCCAGGATTACTGAGTAGAAAAAAATTGATTAAACATCAATCTTGCCCATTTAATCCTATCATTATTATTTGATTTGGTACTTCTTCTTGACCATGGCCCGGTGTTCATAATTATCAGTGTTCATAGTTCTTTGGCTTATATGTGAACGACAGTTAAACATGTCACTTACAAATATATCACATTACTTAGGTCGAACATCCTTACACATTCCATCTGTTTCGAAGCGTCATGAGCTTCTTAAATGTGTTTTTTTTTTTCTCTCTCTCTCTCTCAAGAAAAACATTATTAAAACTCTAGTATGTACAGCTAATATCGATATCTGATCATCATATGTAATGAAAAGCTGTGAGGCGGAGCTAAGGTACTCCTACAAATATTTGTTACCACGTCACAATGTTCCGATCTTTCCCAGGTAGTTTAAAGCAAGATACATTAACGTAAGGAGATATGCATAACGTTTACCCTTTTGTTATTGTTGTCTCTAGTGTCCCATACAATTGTAGTATGTTAACAGTACTGAAACTATTATATGAATATTATCAAGAACTGCTAACATACTTGATCACTTGCTACTGACCAATCATTACTACTTTTTCATCGACGTCTTGCCGAGAAAGCGGGAAATTCTAAGGTGGAAAAAACAAAACTTTCGGGACTGACAGACACTGCTAGACGTGTCGAGACACATTTGACTACAACCGTACATCAAAGACCACAAAAGGTTTTAGTTCTTAAAAAAAAATCAGTAATTAAATAAAAAAGGTAGAGAATTTACCACTACAACGACTATTTACTTACCATAAAATGAGATGAAACAGGCCTGCAGCTCTTCCTCTCTCTCTCTCTCTCTCTCTCTCTCTCTCTCTCATTAACTTATATTGTGTGAAAGTGCCGTCATGTAGCACTGGATTCTAGCAGTTAATTAAAGTGTGTCGTCCTGTTACAGGCGATGAGATAGCTTTTATTATTAGTGTGGACTTCCTGGTCTTGCCCACTTACTCAGTTTAGGGAAAGGGTACATTAATTTCCTTTTTTTTTCTTTCTTTTTGTCTGCCTGTTTGTCCGTCTCTTTGTCTTTTTGTCTCTGTGTCTTCTTGTCCTTCCCCCCCCCCCCTCTCCCTCTGTGTTGCTCACCTGCCAACACATGCACCAGCACTGCAGCACATGTAATGTTGTAACAGCAGGTGTACGTGCCAGAATCTGCTGGTGTTGCATCTGCTACGTACAACCGTGATACCAGGAACCCACCCACTGGATCACCCTTCATGCTGTAGGGAGAAAAACAGGGAGAAGGAGTTAGCAGAGTTTCGAAAGGAGTTAAGAGAGCGACAGAAGAGACTGGGGAGCTGGGAAATTTGGACATACATAGGAGAATTCTAAAAGAGGTACAGTAGGATTGAGTTACTGTAGAATTAGGGATGGAAGAGATAAGAAGTGTTACATGGATTTGACAGGGCCCAGAAGGTTGAGTGAAATTAAGTTAGGTTTTAGGTACGGTGGGGAAGAATAGAAATACACAGGAAGTACAAATAACAGAACGCTTACTGCCCCATACGGAAGGTACCTGTTGCGTAAAAACTAACTGAAGTTAAGATCTAAGCAACGTGTACAAGAAAAATAAGAAGGCGGCACAGAACATTCTGAAGAGAAATAAGAGAGAGCCAGGAAAATCAGTAATGGATTAAGGTCAATGAACTAAGGATGGCAGAGTTTGGTGAAGTTAGTGGATCAAAGAAGAGTCAGGTTAAGATTACAGGAAAGAGTAGGGAGATAGAAACGTTAGAGAAGATTTGCTGCAGTTACTTCAGTGTTTATGAAACTTAATGAAGAAAAAGAGTAGACAGGATTCAGTTAGGAGAATCGCTGGAGAATTAACCCATCATGCCCGGGCTTAAATATGCCTCACGGCTAACTGTACTCAAGATTTTTTCCAAAAACTGAGTGCTCTCAAACCATCCAATCTCAGCAACTATACCACAAAGATCATTCAGTGAAGGACCAGATATCTCACCATTTCTTCTCACCTCTGCAAGTTTCTCGAGTTAGCTACAGTAGGTACAGGTGTTGCGGAGCAGGAAGGTGAAGGGAAGGTAACTTTTGGGGTTGAGGTAGTATTGTATCCTGACAAGTATCGAGTCGGTGGCTCGGACTAAGGGGGACTGGGCAAGCAGGCTGGAGCGGATCAGGCATAATAGAGCCACCCTACTCAGTCCTCCCTTGTCCTTCTCGCTCCTCGTCACCTGTCCCTGCCACTGCCACATGATTACCAGTAAATCATCACTCTTTACGTATGGCTCGCTTATTTTATTTGCAAAATTTTTATGGCTCTTAAGAGCGACACTGTGCCCTACAGTGCATGAGTGTGGCTAATGCCAAGGTTTATACACTTTCATGAAAAATCGCCGTACAATATTTGCCAAAGAAAAATGAATTTCGTATCACTCCAGCAATTATTTTCATTGTCATGAGATACAGTACCACTGTAGAGTACTTGCTCCGAAATATCATTTTCAGTTTCACCCCAACACATGTTCTGTATATCATAGCTTTCCCTGTTTTCTAATAGCTTATATGTAAGGCACTTACTTTTCAAAATTCTAACTTCAGTACAAGGATGACATTCTTGGCTATAGCACTTATGAGTATATCGTATGCTGTAGTTTTCAGTATCTTCTAATAACTTATGTATAATGTATAAGGCACATAATTTTTCTAAATTCTTACATCACAACAGGAATGGAACTCGATTCTAGGTGGTTAGTTTGGTCATAACACACTTTCAGTGCAATAGTTTTCCTGCGTATATTGCACTATATTCTACTATCTTACTTCACTAGATGAATATCAGTCCTTACTGTTGTAAAAACACTTTTTCTTTACACTGAAATTTTCCGTGATTTTCTAAATGATTTTTTTTTTTTTTCATTCTATGCATGGGCGCTATGAGGGCGCCATGAAGAAGTTGGGTGGCCATCTTTGGCGTTTATGTTACACGTGACTTCTGGCCGTTCGATCTTTGTCCTCAGAGTCTGATGCCTCGAAGGACTTTCCAGGGGCATCAGAAAGGTAAAAAGGTTCTCGGGCTCTGGAGGGTCATCAGTGTTATTCTCGAGTGGCAGAAAGGAGCTGTGGGAGGTGGCACGGGAGGGCAGCCTGGGCACGTCAACCTATATGTTTTTTTTCGATTCTCAGGCATTTCCTTCCCACTTGGCAATGACAGTATTGCCATGTCCAGTTCCCTCTCAATCTATCCCTTCCTTTAATGAGTGCGAGGCTTGGGGATGGGTGGAAATGTTATGGGACAGGTTTCCCGTGGCAACTGCAAGCGAATCGCACTAATGCAGAATCCCGTTTTCCAAGAAAGACTGGCATTGCTGCTCATCCGCCTCCTATATGCCTGAACCACGCACTGGTGACCACAGGAAATAGGTATGACTTCACAATATGGCGGGAAATGCCAAAGGGCAATATCTGTCACCTGAGGTGCCTTGAACACATGTTTTTGGACGATCTTTGCTGCCTTCTGAGCTTTGGGTTTAAGGACAATAAAGGAAGAACTGCAGCTGGGAGAGTTGTTTTACCTTTATTTCCTTGTGCATGAGACTACCTCCCTTTCCTTGGGGGAAGCAGCCTAGGTATATAGATAGATAGATAGATAGCATGAGACTACAGGCACAGGCTAATTCAGCCGTTTCCCGAGGGCCCATAAATCCTCCTGTGCAAAGAGGTAGTGTCAAAGTCTGAAGTGACAGAGCTCCATGCACAATGTCGGTAAAAACGGAATACAGTTTATGGTTATCTTAGTTAAAATGTCTTAGCATTTTAACTCTTGCTGAGCTGCAGACCTAATACAGGATGACCCCCCCAAAACTCCCACATTTCGAGAGGCTGCAGTACTAGCAGTAGTGAGGTGGAGGGGCGGGGCTAGGCTCTCTTGGTAGCCCAACCCCAACCGTTCTCAGTCGCCAACATGGCGTGGTCAGGAGCATACCGTGCGTTCGTTGTCGAAGCGTTCTTCACAAACAACTGTTCTGTGATCGCCGTGCAGAGGTCCTTTTCAAGACGTTTCAGCATTCCACGGAACCAGAACGTTCTAGATCGGAAAACCATCTTGCACTGGGTTGAGAATTTCAGGGCAATAGGCTCAGCTTTAAAAAGAAAATCACCCGGTCGACCTAGGAGTGCTCGTACGCCTGAGAATATTGAAGCATTGAGGTGATCTGTTGTGCAGTCTCCGAGACGTTCTGCACGGAAGCATGCTTTAGCTGTAGGGATATCCTGGGAAACTGCAAGGAGAATCTTACACAAAGACCTTCACTTCCATCCATACATACAGCGGAGATAGCCGCTGTTCCACTCGACATGACCCATCGAGCCATGGCAGCCTTCAGAAATCGCCTCCAAGCGTGTATAGACAATGACAGCCACCATTTGGAGGATGTCATCTTTAAAACATGATGAATAAAAATTGTATTGAATGAAGTTTCATGTGTGCAAATAATATTTTGATTATCTTTAACCATTTTTTTTTCATTTACCTTTGAAATGTGGAAGGTTTTTCTGGGTCACCCTGTATAAGGAACGATGAAGGTCTGCATGGACCATGATGCAAGTCTCATATGAGGTACAATATAAATTGATTATAAAAAATGACTCAGTGGAGATTAACTACCTTACAGAGAATCCTCTCGGCAGAGATTAAGCCTTAGATGCTCACTAACAAGTGAAATGAGTACAACAGTTCCAGTGACTGTTTTCCGATTGTGTTCAGCCACCACATCAAAAACGTATTATAACCATTATTTGAAAGAGTGAAATGTGATGAATGTTTGTGCTTGTAACCTGTATATTCCAAAGTCCCCTCATGAACTGAAAAGCTATTTTTCAACTGAGATACATTTTTCATTCGAATCATATTTTACTGCATAACAGAAATATTGTTCCCACCTAAATAACGATTCAAACTACTGAGACAATTTTCCAGCCATAGTGTACTTTAAAAGTGAAATTTTAGATAACAATTGTGGTGAAGAGAAGACGAAAGGAAATGCAGGGAACAGCATGGTAGACTGAAGAGGTGAGAGAGGCTGTGGCACAAAAGAACAAAGCATATAGCGAGTGGATGAGAAACTGGGGGGTCGAAGACGTTGAGAGACAAAAGAGAGACTTATATGTAGAGAGGAAGAGGATGTGAAAAGATTAGTAAGAGAGAGTACGAAGAGAGTGGATGAGGAACTTGGGAAGAATTTGAGTGTAAAGTGGAGAAAATGTAAGAAAATGTTCTGGAAAGAGGTAAAGAGAGTTAAACAGAGTGCCAAAGAAGTTCGACTGTAGCACCAGTCGAACAGGGCAGTACTCCTAAGGTTGATGGCAAGCTGGTGATAGGGAGAGCTGGAGCTCCCGTTTCACCAGCCCTCAGGAGTTGATCCTGACCATCTCCCTTTGCTGAACATTTTCAGTGCATTCATTTACACAGAGTAGGCCAGCATGCTGTCATAATACCTCTACCTTCAACTGTCTACACCACACTACATGCGCATAACATATCACACCTTCTAGTTATGTCTTTAGTAATGGCCGCTGCAATCTTACTATCAAATGAGGTGGTACCTCGGATTGCCACCACCGGCAGGGTAGGGCTGGCGGCACAGTGTCCTCCCGGTCGCCATCAAGCAACTGTGCCGGCAGCGACTGTTGCTATTTCCGGGAATGCTCGTCGACGAAGAAGTGATAGTGTGGTCTTATTCTTTACCAACATCCGCGGCTTTACCACAAATTTAAACTCAGTTCATTTTTTCCTTCAGTCCATATCCCCTTTGGCCCTTTTCCTCACAGAACCACAAATCTCACCCTCTACCGATATATCTCCGTTTTGTTTTCCCGGTTACCATCTCCTTACAAACTTCCGTAACAAGGGCGGCACCTGTTGTTATATCAAATCCCAGTAAATTTTTAGAAGTAACCAACGATTTTTTTTATTATTATTTTTATGTTTTTCAATGCAAAATACTGTGTTTTAAATAGTTTTGACCTTCATTTTGGGAGGAAATTCCCCCTTTTGGAATTTTGAGTATGATTTCCAAAAGATGGTTTATCCCCCAAAATCAAGATCAAAATTAATTAAAAACACACTGTTTTGCATTAAGCTAACCCAAACTAACAACCTAACCTAACCTAATCTAACCTAACCTAGGGCCTGACATAGACTGAGTGCACACGCCTGCACCAGCCAATATGGTGCGACATTCATCCGCTACTGAGTGATAGCCTAACCTAAGCCACTATATGACTACCCCTACAAAATTTGCTCCCCCAACTCAAACTAGGCTTAAAAGGTAAGTCTTAGTTAGAATAGTTCAGGGACGTAATATAATGAAAATTGGTAACGTTGGTTACTTCTAAAGTTATACCCAAATCCCAATATGCAGTTGACACTATTTTAAACTTTGCTTCATCCAGTTTTGATTGCTCATTATATAAATTAAATTGTCAAAACATTACCAAATACATTTGTGTAGTTTATCGTTCCCCCAGTGCTTCTTCGGAACCCAGTGTATTTGATTCCATATCCACTCAGTTGAGTAACCTTGACCTTGACCTTGGCACCGAAATTACCATTTTGGGTGATTTTTACATACACAATAATGAATGGTTATTGCATTCTCCCTGGACTGACAACGCTGGTCTAGAGTGCGAGCTGTTTGCGGAATCGTTTAATCTCACCCAGTTGGTAAAGCAACCAACCAGAATACCTGATAATCCTGACCATAATGCCCATCTCTTGGATTTATTCTTGACAAGTAATCCAGACCAATACAGGATAGAGGTACTGTCACCACTTGGATCCTCTGACCACAATCTCATCAAAGCCTCATTAGTTAACCCTCCCACACCTCCCCGTTCTGAACCTTTCAGGGTGACCCAATGGCACTTTGATAGGGCAGACTGGGATGGATTTAGAAATTATCTTGCTGATGTTCCATGCAGTCTTTCTTCTCTAGTGATCCCAGTTCTACCCAGTCCCACATTTGCGACTAAATACTAGCTGATATGGATTTATTCATACCAAGTCAACAGTTCACTAAATGATCGAACTCTCCAAAATGGTTTGATGGCAACTGTGCCAGAGCAACAGCCCAAAAGTCATTAGCATATAACTCTTACTTAAAATCAAAAACATCTGAATCACTTTCCCAATTTAAAATTGCTAGAAATCATGCAAAAGCTGTATTAAATCTATCTAAATCAAACTTTCTTCAAAAGCAAGCATCAATACTACTTAACAACTCTAATGACAATAGAATATTCTGGTCAACTCTTAATTCTTTCAATAATAACTTTAACAAGTCATCTTCCATTCCCCCATTAAAATCTTCAGATGGCAACATTACAAATGACCCACATGGGAAAGCAGATATCTTTGCCAGTACCTTTGCCAGAAACTCTACCATTGACGATACCAGCCAGAATGTCCCAGTACTGGAACTTGATTGTCCCGAAATTGCCCCACTTAAAATACAGACAAGATACGTAAAATCCATCCTAGACAATTTACCTACCAACAAAGCTCCAGGCCCAGCTGGAATTCCGCCAATTGTTTTGAAAAAGTGTTCCTCTGAACTTGCCTCTGTCCTAGCTAAATTATTTAGACTATGCATACGTACTTCTTTATTCCCAAATTCATGGAAAGAAGCCAATATCCACCCAGTTCCGAAGAAAGGAAGTTCGTCTGACCCCTCCAATTACAGACCAATAGCTGTCACATCTTCTCTTGGTAAAGTATTTGAAACTTTAATTAATAAGCACATTGTTAAACATCTTGAATCCAACTACTTAACCCCTTAACCGCGGGGCGTCACTTTCGTGACGCTCGGCCACAATGGATCATATCGTGGGGTGTCATTTTTGTGATTCTGTGTTATTTTGAATTATCCCGGGCTCTCAAGTGGTGGCTTGTATCATCTATCAGTACTGCCAATGTCCAACACTAGTCAGCACTCCAAATCTCATCTGTACTCCCACCCATTGTTGACATTTTAGCGATTTTATCCCCTTCGTGAGTCCCCTCCCTACCTGCCCTCCATTACCCTCTCCTCTCACCTCCCACGCCGCGCTGCGCTACGGAAATTTCCCCCTGATTTTTCCACAGATTTCATCCATTGAAATAAGCCCTATGCCCTATACTTATACCAAATAATATATACCAAAAAAAAAACAGGTAAGTGATAGTGTTATACACCAGAAATTGGCTAATTATCACCTGACAAAACCTCACGTGCATTCATTCGCTACATTACCACGGTAATTTCCCCTTTGATTTATGCCTTGTAATCGATGTCTGTAATAAAAATATATATCAGAAAGGAAGGGAGAATCCTAACTGACATTTACATTCACCTGGAACTATCTATTTCTTTATTTATTGCCGAGATTTTCTACCTATAAAAAATTAGCCTGTAAGTTAGCAGCAGTCAGCCTAAAGTGTCATTGTCAACCCTTCCCTTCTCAGATAAGCCGCGGCATTTAGTTCCTTGTCCTCCGCTGTAGAGAAACCATGTCGCACTCGCGCCCCGCCATTCCTGCCACTTCTGCGCCCATTGCAAAGGGCCCCGTGACCTCTACTCCTAAGAAAAGTGGTGAGGCAAGCAGGAAAGGCCTTAGTGACTCTGCAGTTGCACGTGAACTGGCAGAATTGTCCATGATAATGATGGACAGTGACTATGACGATTCGGGTGAATCGTGTGATGAGCCGGGTGAGGTTATCGCACCAGAAACAGCAACAACGAGTGCTTCAATAAGTGAATCAGTGTCTAGCTCCAAGGGAAAGGAGCCTTTAGTGCAGGAAGGACAAGAATTTGGGAAGGGAGTGAAAAGGCGGCGTGTTAGCCCCAGAACAATGCCCCTACGTGACCCAGCCCGCCATGAGTCATGAGTGAATTCACCTCCCCGTTCCCCAAGCCCCGCTTTACTCATCTCGTCATCATCGTCGGCTGAGTTATCTCCGGAGTCTTCGTCGTCGGAGTCACCACCAGCATCAACAGTGAAGGCAGGCCGTAGAGGTAGAGGTAAATCTAGGAGAGTGAAAAGTAGTGTAGCTAGTAGGGTAAGGGCTGCTAGTGCTGTACGGCAACCTAGGGTCAGTGAGAGTGACCTTGACAGAGATAAACCTCCCTCACAGCCAATCTCCACCACCACCACCACCACCCGCCCTACACCGCCACGACAGGGAATCCTGGACGCCTTCGCGTGGATGGACGGGTCAGATTTTGTCCCCGAAAATCTTGTTTTTGATGAGAGCTCCTCAGGAGTTCAGCCTGCCTTCACTATGGACGAAAATGCCGAGTGTGTCGACTACCTTTTGGCCTTCCTAGATGACGAAGTCATGCAGCACATATGTGATGAGACCAACAGGTATGCATCACAACGTGCTGCAAGTGGTACAGGTGCAGCCAAGATGCAACAGTGGTCCATGCTGGGAGTGCAGGAGCTGTATGTGTTCTTTGCCCTCATGCTTCTCATGCCACACTCCAAGAAGCATGAGTTGGAAGAATACTGGTCCATGGACCCCTTACTACCCTCACCCACCTTCAATAAGTACATGGCCAGAGATCGCTTCCGGAACATCATGGGAAACCTGCACTTTGCCGACAACGATGTACCTTCCCAAACCGACCCACTCTGGAAGATCCGGGAGATTCTGAGCAGAATGAAGGATAAGTTCATGTCATTCTTCCACCCCTTTCAGAAGGTTGTCATTGATGAATCCTTGGTTTTGTTCAGAGGACGTCTTCGGTTTGTTCAGTACATTCCAAGCAAACGCCATAGCTTTGGAATTAAGTTCTTTGTACTGTGCGACTGTAAGACGGGGTACATCCTTGACTTCGTCATATATTCAGCCAGCACTGTCGATCTCGATAAAACACACCCCCTTGGCTTCTCAGGCTGTGTAGTGAAAGTGCTCCTAGAAAAGTATTTTGGTGGGAATCATGTGCTGTACACAGACAACTACTATACAGCACCGAAACTTGCCAAATACCTTTCTGAGCATGGCATTGGCTCCTGCGGCACTGTGAAAAGTAATCGTGCCAACTTCCCCAAATTCCCAGAGGCGGGAACCTCGCAGTGAGGAGACGTGCACCTACACAAGTGTGAGAAGATGCTGGCAATACGGTGGCATGACAAGAGGGTCGTGCACATGCTCACCACCGTACATAAGGGGGAGATGAGAGACTGGGAAGGTCGACCGTAGGACAGGCGAACCTGTGATGAAACCTGATGCTGTGTTGGACTATAATATCAACATGCGGCTGGTGGACAAGTCCGACATGATGATTGGTGAGATCGACTGCCTCAGGAAGAATACTAGGTGGTACAGGAAAGTTTTTCTGCATCTCATAGATATGACGATGCTGAACGCCTTCATCCTGTACAAGATGAAGGTCAAGCCACCCAAGTCCTTCTCCCTGAGGTTGTTCGCCAGGACTTGTGTCCAGCAGCTGCTGGAAAGATATGGTAGGGTGCAAGCAGCAACTCCAAGGCGCCATCCAGTAACACTTCCCGATCGACTTGAGCAGAGGGCGTATATGGATCGGCACAGACTTGAGCTAATGCCTGCCACAGGGAAAAGGAAGGCTGCGATTCACAGGTGTCAGGTATGTGCGCATACCACACGCCGCACACCTGAGCATAAACGCACCTCTTGGCAGTGCGCTGAGTGCCAGGTTCCCCTCTGTGTTACCTGCTTCTTCGATTACCACAGCCAGAAGCAGTTCTAACAGTGCAAGCGTGGAAGCAGAATTATTTGGAAATAATGTGTAAATAATGTGTAAATAATGTGTAAATAGCAGGTGAAAGCAATGGATGTTCAGTTCATATGATTGAACAGTGTATTATAGTTTTATCTTACTGAAAGTGACAGTGAATAACATAGTGTAAGTAAAATAGCAGGGTAAATATTGAAAATAGAATAGAAAATGTAAATAGTAATGTAAGTAATTAGTAATATAAGAATATGAGTACAAATAATTTATGTTATAACAGTGAAAGTGAATCCGTGGCTCTCTACGTATTTTACTGACTGAAAAATTGAATGACTTCAGTGACAATAAACTAATACGACTGAAGGAAACTTATGGAGAAAGACTCCAGATATATATAAGTGTGATATAGTAATAGAAATATATAGTGTGAGGGGTTTTATCAATAATAAATGACAGAGTGCCTAGAGCGAACTAGCGCAAGTGCGACGATCAGACGCGCTCGTAATTTCCATTGCTTTCACAGTGTTTTTTTTTTTTAGTGTGGATCCCAAACTACTTGAAAATTGTAGAATAGTGTTTATAGTGTTTGTATCTGGCTGTGGTAATCATATTACGGGTTGTCGGGAAGTGTAAAGTGGAGACTTCGTTACCCTACTTCAGAGGTCTCCACAAGTCCTATGGTAACCGACGAAGGCTCAACAATCATTCCAGGAGAAAGCTGAAGGTATGTGCCATAAGCATATGTAATTTTATTATTCTAGGACTAATAACTGATTTTTGGCAAATATTTTTTGAGAGTCTGTCGGAGCCCAAATAACCCCGCGGGACACGCAAGTCATTGGTAAACAAGCCCGCGGTGTAGGGGTTAATTAGTGATAGACAATATGGTTTTCGCCACGAAAGATCCACCATTGACATACTCAATCTCTTAACTCATACCATCCATCAATCAATTGATCTTTTTGGAGAAACTCATGCAGTAGCTCTTGATATCTCTAAAGCTTTCGACAGAGTATGGCACCGTTCCCTGCTGTCCAAACTCCCTTGCTATGGACTAACGTCTTTTGTTCCTTTGATTTCTTCATATCTTAGTGACAGGAAAATAAGAGTAAAAGTAGATGATGTATATTCCAATTTCTACTCAACGCCGGTGTGCCGCAGAGATCAGTTCTGGTGCCAACCCTATTTCTGGTTCATATTACTGATCACTTATCTGCCACCCAGATTCCCACTCACTCATATGCAGATGACTCAACACTACATAGTTCATTCACACTCATACATCCATTTACAAAGTCTAATATCTCTACCTCTCAACTTAGTACAGCCATCTCCATAAATCAAGGTCTATCTACAATCAGTGAATGGGGACAAAACAACCTTGTCTCTTTTAATGCTAGTAAAACAAAATATATGCAGTTTACTAATAGACAGATATTGCCAGATTCGTACATTACCTTCAGTGCTACTAATATTCTCATTTCCAAAAGTATTGAAATTCTTGGCATCTCACTTAACAGTGCCCTCAGCTGGACCTCTCATGTCAGATCACTTGCTAAAACTGCCTCAAAGAAACTTGGATTATTGTACAGAGTCCGTAACTTCTTCGCCGATGAGCAGTTAGCTATAATTTATAAGAGTCATGTGTGCTCTCAGCTTGAATATTGCTCACCCTTGTGGAATGGTTGTGGAGAGGTTGCATTAAGACAACTAGGCAAAATTCAGAATAAAGCTGTTAGAATCATTAACAACCCTGCCATTACATATAAACTACCTCCCCTGCAAGTAAGAAGGAATGTTGCCTCCCTTGCATTATTTTACAGATATTTTTTTGGCAAATGCTCAGACGGAGTTGCGTCCTTGGTGCCACCTCTCCATGCCTTCCTTCGTGCTAAACGGGCATCTGGTAGCGCTAATGACTGAAATGTCACTCAGCCATATTGCAGAACTTCTGCCTATCAGAATTCTTTCATTCCCCGAACTGCATCTACAAGGATTGCTGAAAGTATTAAGAATATATGAAGTAGATGGGAAGTTGTTGAAGGCCATGAAGAGTATGTTTGAGGGTGCTAAGGCTGCAGTGCGTGTGTATAGTGAACTGAGTGAATTTTTCTGTTTGAAGGCTGGATTAAAACAAGGCTGTGTGATGACTCCATGGTTGTTCAGTCTGTATATGGATGGAATAATAAACGAGATACAAGGTAGGGCAGTGGAAGCTGGAGTGCCCCTAGTGAGAGAGGGCAGTGTTTGGAAACTCCCTGTACTGTTGTTTGCAGATGATACTGTGTTGTTAAGTGAAGACGAAGGGGAGCTGCAAGGCTCAGTGGATGAGTCTGGGAGAGTGTGTAAGAAACGGAATCTACAGGCGAATGTAGGGAAGAGTAAAGTGAGGGTCTCCGAGAGATGTGAAGTCAGTGAATGTATAGTGAGACTGGATGGGGATGAAATGAAGAATGTAAGTGCGTTGAAGTACTTGGGTAGTGTGATGAGCAAGAATGGAAGTTTAGAGGGTGAAGTGCTTGAAAGGGTACAACAAGGAAGAAAGGTTCCTGGTTCCTTGAAAACAGTGATAAGAAACAGGGAAGTGATCATGGAAGTGAAAAAGCTGCTACATGACAGTATTGTGATACCAACCCTAACGTATGGAAGTGATGTTTGGACCTTGTTGGAAGGACAGAAGTCAGGAGTGAGAGCAGTGGAAATGAGTTATTTGAGAGGAGCATGTGGAGTCACATGGAGAGACAGTCTGACAAATGAGGAAGTGAAGGCATGTTGTGGTGTGGATGTGGATGTCATACGAAGCGTTAGGAGAAACATATTAAGGTGGTTTGGCCATGTGGAAAGGATGGAGAGTGAGAGTCTGACGAGGAGAGTGTATGTGCGTGAGGTGGAGGGGGGAGGAAGGGGGAGGCCAAGGATGAGATGGAGGGATGGAGTGGAGAGTATATAGAGAGGGGGATGTGAGGTGGGAGCAGGGCAGTGAAATGGCGGGGGATAGAGCGACATGTAGGCGATTTGTTTGTGGTCACCCCTTGCGGGATTGAGGCGTCTAGCGATAGATAGATAGATAGAATTATGGTGAATATGAATGTGCTCTTCATGCAAGTTTTCTTACTTACATGGTGTAATGTGGAAAAAGGTGTCGGATGCGTTGCTCCGTTGCACTCAAACAACACAGTCTAAGTCCTTTAAGTCACACACCTTCACACGTCATAGTTCCATCGCCACTATCCATCGCCCATACTGGATGCATGCTACAACAGTTTCATTCAGGCCTGGTGTGCTGGCATTAGCGGGGGTATTGTTATAATGGATCGTTGGGTTTCATGGAAGATAAGTTATTACCATTTTAAAAGAAACACAGAACACCAAACTCCTTCCTCACCTAGCCAGGGATCAATCTCGCGTCCACTGTCAATCCACTTTTGCAAGGGTTAAGGGAGTGAGAGAGAGAGGAAGGAACGGAGAAAGAAAACTGATAAGTGAAAGTGAGGAACAGAGGGAGGCAGAGACGGAAAAAGTGGGTGCAGAGAGAGAGAGAGAGAGAGAATATATACGAATATAAATACAGACATGCAGGCTAACACACACACACACACACACACACACACACACACACACACACACACACACACACACACACACACACACACACACGCACGCACGCACGCGCGGCGGATCAACGTCCACTCAAAACTCTAAGAGGAAAGAGAATGGACAAGGCGAAGCAGAGAGGAGATGGGTTGGAGAGCGAGAAGGGAAAAATGGGAGGAGTGAGGCGTGGAAGGAACACAATGAGTGAGGGACTGGAATTTTGCACCTACTATTATCTAACCAACAAAAAATGAAAAACGGAAAAGTGTCCTAAAGAGGATCTGGCTCCGAATAAAACAGACGTATCTTCCCAAAATATAACTCTTCTAAGTAAGTATATTACTCCAGTTGCATATATTCCCCCCTGTGGCGGGGGGGACACAATCTGGCCTCACTATGGGGTGGTACTACTACTCTGCGGCCAGGTTGTTAGGAAGAATACTGCCACCGTATTCCCTGCGTGTCGTAAAAGGCGACTAAAAGGGCGGGGTGAGGGGACTAGGGACCCCCTCCATTGTTTTTTAGTTCCTAAAAAGAGACAGGCCAGAGAAAGGGATGGGGGACTGAGTTATCCCTGTACCCTGAAGATTGGGTCTGTGAATGTGTGTGGATGTAGTACGATTGAGGCTAAAAGGGAGGAGATTAAGAGAATGTTTGTGAGAAGAAAGTTCGATGTGTTAGCTCTGAGTGAAACGAAGATGAAAGGGAAAGATGAGTCTATGTTTGGAAGTGTGAATGGAAGATTGTCAGGTGTTGATAGAGGACGGGCAAGAGAAGGTGTGGCCTTGTACAGCAGTGTGTGATTGAATGGATGGAGGTGTCATCGAGACTGATGTGGGTGAAAGCGAAATTTGAATGTGAGTTGTGGGTGTTTGTGAGTGCATATTGGCCTGGTAGTGAAATGGATGAAGAAGAGAGGGAGTCTTTCTGGAATGATGTTGATGAGTGTCTACAGAGTTTTGGAGCGAATGTGAATGTGGTAATGATGGGAGATCTGAAAGCTAAAGTGGGAAATGTAGCAGTTGAAGGTGTAGTTGGTATGCATGGTGTGCCTGGAAGAAATGAAAATGGGGAGCGAATGATAGGGATGTGCGTTGAGCGAGAGGTGGTGATTGGAAATACGCTTTTTGAGAAGAAAGCTAGTTATAAGTATACACTGGTGAGACAGGAGGTGGAAGGGTTGTTGATAGGGCATTGATGGACTATGTGGTTGTGTCCAGGAATGTAATAGGAAGATTGTTGGATGTGAGAGTTCTGAGAGGGGAGGGTGGAGGTATGTCTGACCACTACCTGGTGGAGGGAAAGTTAAGAGTAGGTAAGAGATGGGTGAGAGCTAGGAGAGCTAGGTGTGCCAGGGAGGTTTTGAAAGTGAGTGAGTTGGATAAAAGAGAGAAAATGATAGAGTATCAGGAGAAACTGAAAGATGAGTGGAACGCAGTGAAGGATCAGGAAAATGGCAGTGTGGAGGAGGAATGGCAGTTGTTTAAGGGTGCTGTGGTGGGGCATGCGGAAGAGGTGTGTGGTGTGAGACGTGTGGATGGTGGTGTAAGAAAAGGAAGTGAATGGTGGTGCGAGGAAGTAAGTATGGCTGTGGCTGTGAAGAGACGTGCGTATGAAATGTGGCTGCAGAGGAAGGATGAGGTGTCATATGAAAGGTATAAGGAAAAGAGGAATAGGGCGAGAAGGGCTGTGCGTGATGCGAAAATGGCAGCAGATGAGAGGTGGGGTAGGCGGTTGACTGAGAATTTTCAACAGAATAAGAATATGTTTGGAAGAAGGTGATAGGGTGTGAAAGGGAGAGTCTGGGAAGGAAGAGCGAGTAAACGCAGAGGATGGAAGGATGTTAATTGAGATGGATGCAATAAGGAAGAGATGGGCAGAGTGTTTTGAAAGATTGTTAAATGTAGAGGAGGAAAGGGTGGCTGAGACTGTGGTGGATGGAAGGGTGCAAGGAATAAATGTGTTGGGAGAGTTGAATGATTCTTTGATCACGAAGGAGGAAGTGCAGGAGGCAGTAAAGGAGATGAAAAAAGAGAAAGCTGCAGGTATGGATGGGTGTGCTGTGGAATGCCTGAAAGGGGGTGGAGCGACTATTGTTGACTGGTTAGTACGAATGTTGAATGTATGCCTTGTGAAAGGTATGGTGCCAATTGACTGGTTAAGTGCTTGTGTGGTCTTATTGTATAAAGGCAAGGGTGATCAGTATGAACGTACTAGCTTTAGGGATGTAAGTCTGTTGAGTGTTGTAGATAAGGTGTATGGTAGAGTGCTAATTAAGAGAGTTAGAGAGGGTACAGAGGGAGTGATTGGCGAGGAGCAGTGTGGCTTTAGGAGAGGGAGAGGATGTGTGGATCAGGTGTTTGCTGTGAGACAAGTGTGTGAAAAATATTTAACGAAAGGCAAGGACGTGTTTTGGGCATTCATGGATTTAGAGAAAGCAAATGATAGAATTGATAGAGAGGCTTTATGGACTGTTTTAAGATTGTATGGACTTGATGGTAAGTTACTAAAAGGGGTGAAAAGTTTTTATATAAATAGTAGAGCGTGTGTAAGAGTGGGAAGTACTGTGAGTGACTGGTTTCCAGTGAGAGTGGGGTTGCCGCAGGGATGTGTGATGTCGCCTTGGTTGTTTAATATTTATATGGATGGTGTTGTAAGGCAGGTGAATGCAAGAGTTTTAGGTGGAGGTCTGAGTCTGCCAAATGTTGATAGTAGAGACTGGAATCTGAAGCAGCTGCTGTTTGCAGATGATACTGCACTGGTGGCTGATTCAGAGGAGAGATTGAAACAGTTGGTAGAGGAGTTTGGAAGGGTGTGTGGAAGGTGGAAAGTGATAGTGAATGAGAATAAGAGTAAAGTGATGAAGTGTACGAGGTCAGTAGATGGTAAGAGGATGAATATAGTTTTGAATGGTGAGTTGGTTGAGGAGGTAGAGTGTTTTAAGTACTTAGGGTCACATGTTGCTGTGAATGGAAGAATAGATGCAGAAGTGAAGTTTAGAATGAATGAAGTAGGTAAGGTGCTGGGAGGAATGAAAATAGTGTTTAGATGTCGTTCGCTTAGAATGGATGTAAAGAAAAGGCTCTATGAGGGTGTTGTGGTACCGACTGCGTTATATGGGGCTGAAACATGGAATATGGGTGTAGCACAAAAGTTTGATTGTGATGGAGATGAGGTGTCTGAGGTGTATGTGTGGAGTGACGTGTATGGATTGAGTAAGAAATAATGAAGTGCGAAGGAGAACTGGAGTTGTTCGGGAGATGGCTGATTGAGTTGAGCAGAGGATGTTGCGATGGTTTGGGCATATGGAGAGAATGGATAATGAGCAATTGGTAAAAAAGATAACTAGATCTGTTGTGAGAGGTGTAAGGCTGAGAGTGAGACCACGAATAGGACAGTGTGAAGAGAGTGTTGGATGCGAAAGGGATGTCTGTTGAGCAAGGAAGAGTGACTGTGCGTGACAGAAATATATGGAGAGAAATTGTGAATGAATAAATGATGACGCAGCCCTGGGGGGATATTCTCCCATATTTGGTCTGATCAGCTGATCAGGTCAGGTGCGGGTAAGGGGATGGGTCTGTTATGATGTGGCAGGGGTAAACCAGCTCTGCTGTCGGGCCCTGCTGAGGATGTCACTGATTGCACTGCGCAGTTGACCCTCGTGCGGTGTGGCGCAGTGAGGATCTGTCCCTTCTACCCTTTGGGGCTAAGATGCGAATGAATGTGTCTGAGTGAATGAGTAAATTGGGAGTGTGTCGTCCTGTCTTGGCTACCTCCCTTTCCTTGGGGGAAGCACCCTAGGTATATAGATATAGATAGATAGCGTATATCAGGGCACTATTATATCAACACACAGAAATATCGATTATGTTATATTTTAGATTCCCCACGACATTTATTCAGACTGTGAGAGGCTTTCCAGTTTTGAAAGAAATGGCTGTCTGAACCCTTCGTTAAGAGGCGCCTGTCTAAATATATCGTCTGGCGAAAACAAAAATAATTATGCTCAAAATAATTACAGCACAACAATCAAACCATCAGAGAAATTGCACCGATAAATCTCCAGCTAAGAACAAGGAAACAGAGAAAAAACCACATAACTCGATTTGGATAGCGCCATAGGGAAAACAAATCACTTTAAATGAAGGCTGTAATCTCTCTCTCTCTCTCTCTCTCTCTCTCTCTCTCTCTCTCTCTCTCTCTCTCTCTCTGGGTTGTTTTAGTGATGATGGGATGTAATCCGGCTTAACTGGCTTGCCGGAAGGGAAAGCAGATGGCAGAAAGACGTAAATGGCCCGTGATATGCGGTTTAAATTTAATCCATTCTGTATAATATTTTCAATATATTATTATACACTTGTCATCTTCATACGATTATATTTTATTTCATAAAGGTTTTAAGTGCAGGGGCAAGATACAGCCTCAGCTTTCCCATTACTCTAAGACGACTGTCCTAAATCGAGTAAAGTTAATGACAGTGGTGGCAGTAAAATAAACGCAAGTCGCAGTATCGAAAGGAATAACTAATGCTTCGATTTTTTTTTTTTTTTCAGCTGGTGAATATAACCTGTGTTTGGTCTAAGAAATGCGTCTGTAATAAAACTCTTAATGAAAACCTTTCATAACTTCTTAACTAACAGTGTTTCCATTTACTAAGTGAGTTTATCAAGTGTTAACCCGCACAAAATAACTAAGTCTTCAGTCCAGTGGCCTGCCATCTTCAGATACTTTCATTCGGCTTCAGTGCATCTCTTGCACTGGAGGAATTAGAGATAACTCTTCTTAAACCCATCATTGCTAATGGTTCTTCGTGAAGTAGATAAAGTCGTCTGGAGGTAAAATGAAAAGTGAAGGACGTAATTGGATTCAAGGGGTTAAGTGCGTCCACATCAAGAAGAGATATATACAAAATGAATTCCCTTAGTCAAAATCACAGTGTATAAGGAAATAGTATGTTTATAAGTACAACTATAATCGTCCTAATGTAATTTGCCCCTGTGACGTAAAGACAGACAGACAGACAGACAGGCACACACACACACACACACACACACACACACACACACACACACACACACACACACACACACACACACACACACACACACACACACACACACACACACACACACACACACGAGAACATAATTACATACACTCGTATAATGAAAGAAAAACATTCGGGAACCGAAAGCTAATCGCCTACCAGAATATGCTGTTGGCCAAGTCCAAGATTTAGGCCATATCATGATATCCTGAAGGTTTCATGTTGATAGCTCAAGCAGTTCATGAGATATAATGGTGCTAGAGGCTAGCAAAAAAAAAAAGTTGACCTTTCGCAGCCGTTTTGATGACCTTGACTTTGACCCCGAATGCCCATTCTCGAACTCGTCCAGGATTATGGCCATATCTTGATATCCTGAATGTCTCATGTTGATAGCTCAAGCCGTTCATGAGATATAATGGTGGGAAATGAGGGCAATAAAAACTTGCTGACCTTTGGCAGCCACTTTGGAGACCTTGACCTTGACCACTAGTACCCATTTTCGAACTCGGTCAAGGTTTTGGCGACATATTGATGCCCTGAAGTTTCATGATGATAGCTCAAGCCGTTCATGAGATATAGTTGGAACACACACACACACACACACACACACACACACACACACACACACACACACACACACACACACACACACACACACACACACCAATAGACACACTGAGGCAGGCAAAAACATTATCGCTTCACCTTGTAAAGGTGGTCGATAAATATATTGCAGACTGACAGCTAGTGACAGATTAACACAAAAACGTACATTATGATATATATACACATGCATACAAAGAAATGGATTGGCATACAGACAGATGAAAATAAGATTTGAAAAAAAAATCGCGTATAACCTTTGTTCAGTATGAAAACAAATATCACCAGTATGTGAGTGATAAGATAAAGACATGGGTAGAAGAAATACATGTACTATCCAGCCATGCAAAAATAGAACCCCCATGCAGCATACAGAGCATCTGCGTACGGTGTAAAGCACAAATGGACCTTCGTAATGCGGACCAACCCCGACATGGAGTCGCTGCTACAACAACTGGAGGATAGTATCAGGGAATCATTCCTCCCATTACTGCCTAATGGCCACATCCCTACACCAGAAGAGAGGGATCTTCTAGCACTACCATTCAGCGATGAGCCTTGGCATTATTAATCCAGCAGCCATGACAAGCTACGAACATAGAAATTCACCTAGGCTCGTCGAATCCTTGTTAACCCACCGCGTCCCATTGATGTATATATATGTCCACACGTTTTGTCACTGTCAGTTCCGTTGACGTATATAAATGCGCATCAATTGCAAGGTCCCTAATCTGCACAATTTCCAATTTTCGCCCGTGATTTTTGGTACGTATACACGGGACACCTTCCTCTACAAGATGCCAGCCAGGGACAATGCCTTATCTCACATGATCTCCCCCCCCCCCCTGCACGCCATTGTCTCGGCAATTCACCTATTACCAGTGACCTGGCCAGCAAAGACATGTCATGCCACAGTATGAAATTCAGGGCCAGAGTGATTGCCCAATTGATGACAATGTGGAGGACAAAGTTTACGTAGCATTAGAGGAAGAAACAGTCAGAAATGATCAGGGAATGTTGCCAAAAAAGGTCAGGTATGTTGATGTGTTTTGTGAGTGAAACAATACTTATATTGCCTATATTATTGTGTGAAAACCAATATACTCTCGTACTTCATATAAATTTGTACCAAATAAATAAATAAATACCGTTTATGAGTGGTGTGGGATAGTTACCCTGCCATAAAACTCATTTTCTTTGGTGCCAGCCTGATAGAAAACCCAGTAAGGTTAGGAGTACTGCTACCTGTATTGAGTATTTTAAACCTCAGGTGAGCGATTTCTCTATGAATTATCAATGTTTCTCACCAAAAGCGGAGATTTGAGCCAAAAAAATATTTTTCCAAATTTGCTCGGGATTGGGCGGAGTCAGTGGTGGAAAATCGGTCGGGATGGGGCAGGTTAAAGACGATTTGTGCACAGGTTCACCCGAGTGAAATCAACCAACAAAGCCAGAAAGGTATAAAGACAGATATGCAAAGAGCAAGAAGCAAGACAAAAGGACCAGCTTCAACTGGGATGAGGCTATGGCACACCTAATGTCTGACTTGGCTCATATCTCTGACTGGGGTAAAAATAATCATGTTGTTTTTAATGCACCAAAGACTCAGTTCTTACACCTGTCAACCCGTCAAAATCTTCCACAGGAGTACCCACTAAAGTTTAATAATATCCAGCTCAATCCTGCATCATCTTTGAACATGCATGGGGTTTCATTTACACGGGACTTATCTTGGAAAGATCATATTGCATCTCCTGTAAAATCTGCACTAAACCGACTCTGTGCCTTCTTTACTCCTGCACAGTTGTTGACTTTATACAAGGGTTTTATTTGCCCCTGTTTAGAGTACAACTCTCATGTGTGGGGAGGCTCCCCACATACAGCTCTTCTCAATAGGGTGCAGTCAAAGGCTATTCATCTCATCAATTCTCCTCCTCTTACTGGCTCCCTTCAACCTTTGTCTCTTCGCCGCACTATTGCCTCTTTATCTCTTTTGTGTGGCTACTTCAATGATTACTGCTCCTCTGAACTGTTTGTTTGCATTCCTCCACCTCTACGACAGGTGCGTAGCACCAGTCTAGCAACAAACTCTCATCCCTTTGCTATCCAAATCTCTCATGCAAGAGTTAACCGTTCCTCTCTGTCCTTCATTTATGCAACAGGTCAACTCTGGAACTGTCTACCTCTGCTGTATTTCCTACTTCCTATGATATCCAGTCTTTCAAACGCAGTGTGTCCAGGCATCTCGAAATGAATGGATCTTGAATTTGGTTCTCTTTTGTATTGGTTTTGTTTCTTTCTCGGAAGGAACGTTAATGTGGGCTCAGCCTTTGGTTCCTTCTTCACATAAAAAAAAACATAACCGAACACCTTACATCAGACCAGGGCAGAAGAGTTGATATGGCGCAGGAGGTTGAGGCATCGAAATGGCTGACATTCCTGCCTCTCGAGGCAAAAGGCTTCCATTTCAACAAACAAGAATTTATTGATGCCTAACCTTGAGATATGGGTGGCCAATGGAAAACTACCTCAGCAGTTTGCCTGTGGTACTGTCTTTGATGCAAACCATACAATGGTAAAACCATTGCATGGTTTGCATCATACAGTATATATACTATTCACTTTTTTTTTTATATATCCCATTCACTACTTATTTTTTTTATATATTTCATTCACTACTTTAGACAATTTCTAAGCTTCATAAAGTCACCTATTGTTAGTCAGAATTGAGTGAATAAAGATAAAACTGTAGTGGATGAGTAACTAGAGATGTTTTTTAACCCATTAATTATGAAAAACATCATCCTAAACTTAATACAAGAAGCGGTGCCAAGGCACAGTAAACCCTCCCCGGCAGTTATTTTAATGCTGACGTGTATAACACAACAGGATATCTAGTCAAAGATGTCACATATCAAATTTGGAGAAAATTGAGTGAAAAGTGACGATTTAGCCCATTTGAAATTTAGGCTTGACCCACCTAACACTGATCCTCCTACCACTAACTAAGGGGTGACCCCCCTGATGTAATGAGGCATGTTATTGGATGCAGATTTGAAAGATGCACCTTTAGGTTTTGGTTTCATGTCGATATGACAATTTTGAGAGGAGTTATGGCGATTTTTTTTTTTTTTTTGGGGGGGAGGGGCCTACAGCCTGGGCCTTGGCCCAGTTTGGCCCCAGATTTTATCAGGTGATCAGAAGGTCATAGCCCATCTCCCTGTAATTTTAGTCAAAATCGCACCAGCAGTTTTTGTGTAAAGTTGTTAACAGACAGACAGACAGACAGACAAACAAACAAACAAACAAACAGAAAAACCGTGTAAAAACAATATCCATCCCCAATCCCCTCCGGGGTGGGGACGGGTAATAATCCTATAATGGTATACAGAATAAAATGAAGCTGATGCCGGGGTAATGAAGGGGATAAGAATGGTTTGCGTTTGCAATTTTGCATTTGCGGAACTACTACTTTCAGGAATTTCGCGGATTTGCGGGTGTGGAAGGCAATTTTTTTAGTTTGCGGATTTGCATTGTGGAAGTGCATTTTCATTTGCGGTGCCTACTTCTGAATGGTTTGCAAGAAGGGTGGCTTTGTGTGCATTTGACGTGATGAAGTACGCAACCTCACCTCGAAAATGCTGCACGAAATATGCCATGATGTCACCACAGACCCAGCTCTGATACCTCTGGAGGGTGAGCATTTCATCCACACAACATCAAATATATGAAATGATGCAAGAGTACATGTCAGTGTTCGAAGTTTCTGGACACGTGAGCAAAGGGCTTTCTTTAACATTAGGATATCTGATCCTATGGTAGCATGTCATCTTGAACTGCCTCTCGAGGCTGCACACAAAAGGAATGAACAAGAAAAAAACAAAAACTATCAAGAAAGGGTCCAGTATGTGGACCACGGTCGATTCACTTCCCTTGTGTTCACAACATCAAGTGGTATGCGTCCAGAGGCGGTGAGATTCTACTCGAGACTGGTAGAGGTTCTTTCTGAGAAGAAGCGCCAACCCCTGAGTTCTGTTACGGCCTGGATGAGATATCGACTGTCATTCTCCCTCGTGAGGTCTACACTCCTATCCCTCAGGGGCACAAGATTACCAACCCTCAGAGCTGTCTCTCTGGCGGGTATGGATTACGAAACTATTGCGGTGGAGAGTTACATAGACCGGGGATTCCAACAGAGTAATGTCTTTATTAGCACTGTAATGTTAATAAAGTAATAACAGAAGTAGTGGATGGTTGGTAACCACAGCCGTTGGTGTGACTGAGACTGAGGGATTGTAATGTGAGGGATAGTGTTAACCATCACCTTACATCTCCAAATGGTGAACTGTATTATGAAGGTTGGGTTTGACCTGTACAATATAATTCCCAATTGGTTGGAGGTAGTAGTAGTAGTAGTAGTAGAATGATTTTAAAAAGATGTAGCAGCAGCAGTAGTAGTAGAAGCAGTAGTTGTTGTAGGACTCAGATGCTACTATCATAAGAATTACCACCATGATCACTAGAAGAGTACAACCATCAACAACACTTTTACCATCATCATCACTACTAATATCATCACATGGACCACAACCACTACTATAAACATACTACCACTATTACTGCACACACACACACACACACACACACACACGGTATATATCTATATTTCTGTCTGTCTATCTATCTGTCTATGTATCTATCAATATCGTGTGACCCTGTGGCAGGTTGGAGAATGTTGGATGAAGAATACACGAAGTGGAATCAAAGTTTATTCTTGACTAGTTTCGCTGTAAAGTTTCATCAGTGGAGTGTGTTCTGATGAAATTTTTTAGTAAAACTGGTCAGGAATATATATATATATATATATATATATATATATATATATATATATATATATATATATATATATATATATATATATATATATATATATATATCATCATCATCATTAGACGTTGAGGTCCACTACAGGACCGGCCTATCCCTACCGAAGCAAGGACGATACAGCCAATGTGTCTCTACCCAGTGGCTTAGGCTGTCTACTAGAGATTGTATGTAGGGTGAGAAGTGCTTGTGAGTGTGACTGTACTGTTGTAGTGGCTTTGGATGTGTGTGCAGTCTGTGAACCAAGTGTAATCGGCCCGCCTTAAGCCGATTGGGTGCAAGCATACTAGTATGCGACACTGGTTCAACAACAACACCCCTTGTGTCTGCCAAAGTAGCAAGTGGCTTGGTGAACGCTTCCCAAAATTTTTACAACTCTGGCGGGAGGCGAACCCGAGCTCACCAGCGTGCGAAAAGCACATTCTACCACTGTACAACAGAGGCTCCTGTATATATATATATATATATATATATATATATATATATATATATATATATATTTTATATATATATATCATATATATATATATATATATATATATATATATATATATATATATATATATATATATATATATTATATATATATATTATATATATATATATATATATATATATATATATATATATATATATATATATATATATATATGTGGAGCCTCTGTGGTACAGTGGTAAAAAGTGTGCATTTTCGTAAACTGAAGAACAAGGGTTCGCGCCCCGCCAGGGTAATAAACTTTGGAAGGGTTCTTCTGGTCACGTACTGCATTGGCGGACATCAGGGGTGCTGTGGTTGAACCAGTGTCGCATACTATAAAGTATGCTTGCACCCAGTCGGCTTGCGCGGGCCAATTACACTTGTTTCACAGACTACACACACATCGAAAGCCACTCCAACACTACAATTACACTTACAAGCACTTCTCACCCTACATACAATCTCTACCAGACAGCCTAAGCCACTTGGTACAAATATATTGGCTGTATCGTCCCCGGTTCGGTTGGGGCAGGCCGGCCCTGCAGTGGACACTCAAACGGCTGATGAGATGAGATGATATATATATATGTATATAAGCAAATGATAACAGAAGAAATAAAAACAGACAGTATTTTCATTTCTCCTTTAGTCATTTGCATACATTTCTTAAAGGTGAATGGTTTCTGCGTATCTGTTTATCTGTCTACATATCTGTATATGAACCCCTTACAGCTACATAAGGCTTCACCGAACATACTGAATAAGATGGCACAAGAACTGCATCTCGCCAGAATCTATGGAAGGGAGGTGAGTTCTTTTGCCACAAACCACAACCAAGCATGAATTCAACAGGTAATCAATATTCTGGCATTCCAGTTGGATTATCGCTTACTAAAAGTCCAACTACACGGCCTCCTGTGCTTATGGGCATTATGCCACCAGAGGAAAGTAAGCAATGTCTTGACAAATCACATAACTGGATATTCAACAAACTGAAATACCCGAATATCTGCACATACCGTGTAAGAAGCCTCGCAGAAGATTACAAACTTGATACATTAATGACTTCATTAAAAAAACATTAGTTGGAATATCATACAGTTGACCAAAATTCATATAAAAGAAAAAAATAATTTAGAACAAGAAAGCAATCATCCATTTCATTACAGGGGAAGGCAGTCTGAAAGTGTTAGTGATGTAGGATTTGTATCTACAAGAAATCTTGCAGAGACGGTTGTAAAATTCAGCAGTGTGTCTAGCAGACTAGCATGGATTGTAATTTGACTATGCAAAAGATACATCCTGAAAGTAAAGCAAGATTACGCACCCAGTTGTCAAAGCACAGATGAAGAAACTGAAACATTTTAAGGCTTTATCTCCAAGATATGGAACAAGAGAAGACCAGATATACTGTTCTCAGGGAAGACTTCAATGGAAAAGTTGGCAAACAGGAAATGGAGATGAATGCATGGGAAAATTCATAGTAGGAGAGAGGGATGAGAAAGGTGAAATGGTGATAAATATCGCTGAAATGCATGAGAATAAAGATCATATACTTCCACACAAGAAAAAGGAAGAAACTGGACTTGGAGAAGACCAAATGAAAACACGAAGAATGAAATCGACTAGCTTACATCACAGCAGAAGAGAACAACATAGCTACTAATGTCACAGTTATTAAAAAAAATAATCAGAGGAAGTGATCAGAGAATGGTTGGTTGCACAGCAGTTTCAGAAATGAAAGAAAGAAGTTAATTGAAATTGAAAAGAAATACCCAATAAAAGAAAGGGAAAATAAAGCTGCATTTTGGTTAGAAATAAATAACAGATTTCAAGCTCTAAGTAATACCGAGTGTAGCAATGATGGGTTGAAAAGTAGACTAACAAAAATGTTAAAGGAGTCAGCGGAGGTAGTAAGGAAAGCTAATACAACCAAAGCTAACAACCTTACAAAAATAAACCTCGAGCTCATGGAGAAAATAAAGGATATGAGTAAAAACAAAGAAAGATGAAACAGAAAGAACTGAATTAAATACGCATATCAGCAAGACACACAGGGAGGAAAAGCAAAAGAGCAACATGGATTAGATAAAAGAAATTATCATAAGGTGAAAAAGTTTGAAACAGGTGTGAGACAAATTCTACTCGACAATCAAAAATTTATATATATCTCATTGAAAGACAAAGATGGTGGACTAATCAAGTACATGGAGAACGTGGTAAAGAGAGCTGAGTAATTTTACAAAGATCTGAACGGTAATCAAAGACAGTAGTAAGACCAACTCATTAGACACAATCGAAATACTAAAGGTAATGCTAGAAATACCTCGTTGAGAAGATGAAGTAGTACCAGACCAATCGTATCCAAGCTACTATATATCGCAACGCAATAGGCTACCCTGAAATACTGCATCACTCAAAATTAATGTTCACCCCAAACAAAAAACACGTGAAAACAAAACCAAACTGAAGTCGACCATCAAGGTCACCTCGAACGAAATAAGACAAAACTTGAGGGGCACTCAATGGGGCGCATCTCTTCGACAAGGGCAAGGTAATTTTCCAAACCACTTTTCATAATGTGATAGGGTTCCGCAACAAGTGTTTTCCGGATCCAGAATCTGGGTTCCAAAGGTTAATCGATTATCCCTTGGACATGGGCTATCAACCCACCAAATTCGGCCCAAATCTCTCTATAAGTTTTTGAGTAATCCTGCTAACAGACAAACAAACAATCAAATGAACAAACAAGTAAACATACTCTCCTTGTCGGCGAGAACAAAACAAGATTCTACTCATTTCAAAGTGCTTATACAGGATATAAACTGCTTTTACTTGTGAAACAACATACAGTTAACACTCATCCAATCACAGCTGTAAACACAAGGTAATACTTATCACGTCCACAGAACAATAACCAGCCAACACAGTTACAGTTTAAGACAAACGAAAACAAACTGGGCAGGGTAAAGCTTTTTGCACTTATTATACACAAAAAAAACATAAGCATATACGCTAGACTTGTACATCTTTCACAGGGAGAATACATACAAACACTTGTAAACAAAGATGTACAATTTGCAAAGGGAATATTCACTCAAATAACCCAAATCTTATAAAAACTAGTAGGCTGTGAGAGCGCCGACAACCGTCTCAAGCGAGGTGAGCAAGGCAAGAGAGAGAGAGAGAGAGAGAGAGAGAGAGAGAGAGGAAACAATTGATTGGTTTTTGATGGCAAGAAGAGCGAGAAGAAGAAAAAGGTGGAGATAATGGAGAGGCCAGGAGAGGAGGGGAGGGAATGGGAAGGGATTAATGAGAGAGAGAGAGAGAGAGAGAGAGAGAGAGAGAGAGAGAGAGAGAGAGAGAGAGAGAGAGAGAGAGAGAGAGAGAGAGGAAACAACTTACTGGAGGAAAAAAAACGAGAAGTGAATGGGGGAGATATGGAGAGGAGAGGAGGGGAGGGAACGGAAAGGGGAACGGGAAGGGACTAACGAGATAGAGAGAGAGAGAGAGAGAGAGAGAGAGACAGAGACAGAGACAGAGACAGAGACAGACAGACAGACAGAGACAGAGACAGAGACAGACAGACAGACAGAAAGGAAACAACTGATTGGTTTTTGATGGAAAGGAGAGCGAGGAGAACAAAATAAAGGTGAAGATATGGAGAGGCCAGGAGAGGAGGGGAGGGAATGGGAAGGGATTAATGAAAGAGAGAGAGAGAGAGAGAGAGAGAGAGAGACCAAATTTCATGTGTTGGAGGGTTACTGGTACAATTATGGAAGTTGTGACTATCCCCCCCCCCCGTGTCTCTCAAGTGAACTTAATTATTATGCTTACTTTAAGTACTGTTTGTCTCAGGTAATTTTATCAAGGCCTAAACTTTTCTCATTCATTCATTTTTTATCATCCAAGTTTCAGCCATGCAAGAACATTAAGAAAATTAGGGTGAGTAATTTCCAGTCAAATATCAAATAAATTAACACCCACCAATACCCGCCAATACATCCCACGGGAATGCTCATGGTAATGATGATGGTGTCGATAATGATGTAGATAGATGGTGATGATGACGGTACAACTAAGAATTTAATAAGAAATCAACTACTATATTCATTTCACCTGCCCTAATATTGCCTTTTCTCCCTATTGAAGCTGAACTGTATCAATATACCAACGTCTAATTATGGTGTAGGTCACATAGAAGTCGTATGGCCTTATTGTGCCACCAAGCTGTAACATTAATGTCACTCACTCAGCTTGGGACAACGCTACACGGCGCATAACTTCACTCCTCATATTGCCCTCACGTAGAATCCTTCCATGCAAGCCCCCAGGTAACTGCTCTCTCCCAGACCCCTCTCGCGCCAAGTATCTCTCAACAGTAATGATCGACTTGCTCCAGCCATGAGTTTCACGGTCTTGCGTTGGTCCCCTCATCCTAGTTTGACTCTTTCAGGTATCACCCTGCATGCAGGACTGACCTCATGGAGATGCGCCAAGTGCCCTACGTGGATAGTAAGCATCACTTCAGTCTCACAGATCAATCGTTTGTTATACAGCCAGTCGTACTAGCAGTATCCCATGGTCCTGCCAAGGCGCTAAGTAAATCAGTTCACTGTTCCAAGACACTACTGTACTTAGTTTTCATGTCTTATGAACATAAATTATATAGGTAACACCAGAGCCTTAAAAATTATTACTGAGTAATTTCGTAACACCATGAGCCAGACCAGCGTGACGAGATAACATATGACTTACCGTTGTTATGGACCACACTACCACGACAGGTGAATCTTTTCAAGATGTTTATGTCCTCAACACACGCTTGAACAGAATATATTGCTTCATCCAAAAAGCGACCAAATGCCTGGGCCTGGTTTTGTCCCAGAGACCCCTAGTCTCAGTGGCTTGGCTTTGCATTCTCACTACGTGAATTAAGAGCACTCAGAAGTGCTTCTAGTGACTGACTGTATAGCTGTCTCATCACCATCATCAGTGACGAGGTCGAAAGCCTTAAAATTGCAAGTTGATACTTAACAGTGACTCCGACTCACAACCAAACCCAGCACCCAACCCACGCTTGTGCTGGAAAGTGCTAAGGCGAGGACATATTCTTGTGTCCCTCCAGAAATTCATCTATCTATCTATAGCCCGACGCCCTAATCCCGCAAAGGGTGGCCGGAGATAATACGCCTTCAAGTCGCTCTGTCACCCACCATTTGACTTCCCTCCCCCCAACTCACCCCCCGTCCCTCATATACCTCTCAACTCCATCCCTCCACCTCATCCTCGGTCTACCCCTCCCTCTCCCTCCCTCCACCTCACCTACATACACCCTTTTAGTCAATTTTTCATTCTCCATTCTCTCCACATGCCCAAACCACCTCAGTGTATTTCTCCTAATCTTCTCAACCATTCCACATCCACCCCACAACATTCCTTCACTTCTTTATTCGTCAACCTGTCCCTCCATGTCACTCCACATGCTCCTCTCAAGTAACTCATTTCCACTGCTCTCACTCTTGCAAGGTCCACGCCTCGCTTCCATACGTCAGGGTAGGGATCACAATACTATCATGCAGTGACTTCTTAACTTCCATACTCATCTCTATTTCTCATCACTGCTTTCAGTGAACCAACAACCTTCCTTCCCTGCTGTACCCTTTCACACACTTCATCACCCAAAGTTCCATCCTTACTCATCACACTACCCAAGTACTTGAATGCACTCACATTCTCCATATCCTCACCATCCAACCTCACTGTACATTCTGTGACTTCATTCCTCTCAAACACCATAACTTTTGTTTACATTAACTTTCAGCTTCCTCCTCCTACACACTGTCCCAAAGTCATTCACCAAACCTTGCAACTCCCATTCATCTTCACTCAACAATACAGTATCATCAGCAAACAGCAACACCGGAATCTTCCAAATCTCACCCTCATTCATTACAGCCACCCCCACATCCACTGCCCTACCTTGCAGCTCCTTTACAACCCCATCCATGTATATATTAAACAGCCATGGAGACATCACACAACCCTGTTTCAGTCCCACATTGAGATCAAAGAACTCACTCAGCTCAGCATCCACCTGCACCGTAGCCCTAGCTCCCTCGTACATACTCTTCACAGCACTCAACAATTTCCCCTCCACCCCATATATTCTTAATACCTTCCACATACCTTGCCTATCTATTCTGTCATAAGCTTTCTGCAAGTCCATGAAGGCAGCATACACTTTCTTTCCTCCAGAAATTACTGGAAAGAAATCGAATGGCCTCGCCTTCCCGCTCATACAAACGTGACAGCACTTCTCAGTGTTTAAATACAGACGAGCTTTTGGCCAGATAATCTCTGCCGATACTTGACGGACCCACAAGTGTAGCAATAATGTTTCCTGATTTACAGAATAAAGTGCTTTCTTGAGACTAGTGTAGGATGCAACAGTTCTTGTCAAAACTGATGACAAATCTGAAGACAACTTTCCCTAAGGACTCGAAGTGCTAGGATCTCGTCAACTGTAGATTTCGTGTGCACGTATCTCAGGTCTTTGAAACCTATAAAAATGGTCCTGGAAATGGATCAACAGCACATAGGCGACAACCCTGTCTGGCACAGTGTACAGTGTAACACCACAGTTGTTACTGCAGTCACGCTGAACTTCTTTCCTATTCCAGACAGGGATAGCAAAGCCCCTTCTTTCAGGTGGAAAGATATCAGTACGAGAACATCAAGTGATTCTAAGATTGTATAGCCTACAAATCATGGCTTCACCCCCAGTTTTGACCACTTCTGCAGAGATGCCGCAAACACCAGCCATCCTATCACTTTTCAGCCGAGCCACTGTCTAACTGATTTCATCTACAGAATCCACGGCATAATCAGTTAGTTATATAGATGCCAGTGGTAGCACACCAGCCATAAGAAGCTTCCCACTGGTCGTTATGCCATATGAAGCGCTAAGAACACATACTATTGAGCTCTATTCTCACCCGTTCCCATTTGAGTTGTCCATCTACTGTGATGACAGAGGTAACCTGAAAAGTGGGTCTAGAGAAGAACTACAGGGGTTGATCGAAGGCCATTTTCATGAAAGCAACTTTCTACTTCTTCTATGATATCCCTGATATGGATCTCCATGGCCCTTCTCAGCAAAACTCTGACAAAAGTGTGTGCTGCTCCTGATCTCCAGCGATTCTAAGCATGACTCTCTTCATCTTTAACCTCTGGTCAGACAAATCTCCTTCTTGAGTGCTTTCCAGCACACTAATATCTATTACTTATAGGCATCCAATCATTCAGCAGGGTACACAACAGCTGCATACCTCAAACCGATGAAAAACTGCCATTGCCTACTCATAAGCATAATCCATGTCCCTGAATTTTACAAGAGGATACCGTTTTAGGTGATATGTTGAGATTCCATTTTATTCACTTCCTGAAAGTAGCAATAAATCTGTGATCAGTAACAATGACTATGTCCCCCTGAAAACCTTGTAGATCTGAAGGATCTTCCAAAACATTTACAAGAACGTAGTCAGTCACTATAGTAACCACCCTCCTTCCCACAAAAAAAAGAAAGAAAAAAATCAAGCCTTAGGGCAGTGGTGGATTTCAGGTTGGTGGAACCACGATCAAATAATTTTCAGTTCATGTGATTTTTTTTTTTTTTTTTTGAAAATTAGAAAACAAGAAATACTAGAATTCCTGGTTCCAGAGCCAGGGTGACATTACACATTCACTGAACCTTTCCTTGTCAGTGCCAGCAACTATATTAAAGTCACCCAAGACCAATAGTGTATCCCGCAATGGATAACGTTCTACAACTGAGTCATGTTTGACATAAGAGAAGTCTTACTCCTCAAAATCTCGCATCACAGTATGAGTGCACACTACAGTAAGACAGATGAAGACAGAAGTGTGCATCAACCTCACCAATTGTCACTCTTATCAGCTGGAGTAACTCTGTTGACAGATGGGACATTGCAAGCAGAAATTTCCACAGTAACATCTCAAAGATAGGCACCATTTTCAAATTCAGATCAGTATTATAGTAACTATTACTACTGAACTGAACTCACCGTGGCCAGGCCTCCTCACCTCAGAGAGGAGAACTGTGCCAACGTTATGTTGACCTTTGTGAAAAGAGGCAGTTAGCAGTTCTCCGAGAGGCTTAAAACTTCAAAGTGGCCCTCCGAAAGTTAACCCTGCTAGTCAAACTTGGGATTGGTGTGTCCTCTGTAGCACTGCAATGTCCATTTAACACAGGAGAGAGACTAGTAGGCCCCTCCTACTTCATCTGAATGATGGAGTTCGATAGTTTTGCTTTCAGCCATCATCACAGGTGCATTCCTGGTTTGGTTTCAAGACTCCTGTCAGGCCAGCACTTGAAGAGGGACCCCCAGCAGACGTAAGTGAGATTCAGCCGAGACTAGCAGTCCCGCCAGATTCAACTAATTTGATAATAAATGGTATTTTTTAAACATTCGATGAGAGGGTGCAGGCAAACCACACCCCAAGTCAGAGGACGGCTCACTGTTACCCTGTGGATAAAGGCATGGAATCAGTGGGCATTTTGACTATCCAGGTTTGTTATCAACATATTCTTCTTCTAGTTGGAGCTGTCAGCGAAAGCCTAAGGGCTTCACCTACTCTACTAGATGACACCTGGCTGAAGAAGCTCAGTCACCTTCTGACAGATCTTGTTTGTCTTCCTTATGGGTGCCTAGTGGCCCCCCTCGCTGGACAAAATCAGTGGAGTTGCCAGTTTGGTCGTGGACGATTTGACCATGAAATAGATATTACTGGTTTAGACTGTAGAAGCAGATGATCTGTATCTGACTTGACACTAGAATACGGTGCTGACAACGAAGTAATGTGAAATGATGTATGGCAGTAGAAGCCTCATTCTGTCACTGAGCTACCGGAAATATACTACTAAAGGAAGAAAATCTCCTCCAATTTAAAATAATTAAACTGCAACAAGAATCGCCAATCGCTGCCTACATGGTGTTGTTAATGGAGTTAGTGAAATGAACCTGCATTAACACAGGACGAAAATTAACCATCATAATACCATAACTCTGCTGAGAATCAAACCAGGGACTCAGGTGAGGACAAGTCAGATTTCCACTGCAAAATTACCTGACAAAAATTTTTTCATCTTGCCACATACTGGAACCTGTAACCAAGATACCCATGCTCCCAACTGTAGGGCTGAAAAGGAAGAGGCTGCCTCCTGATATTCGGGTGTGTTGAAGCTTTTAACCATACCCCGAGTACAAGTGCCAGGAATTGTCTCTTCCCTGTCAGTCCCAGAGTTGTGGGGGAGATTACTTTGGGCACCAGTTTGTGAAAAAGTGAGAATTTTTACCCATTCGTGGTACAGTGAAAAGCTGACTGGACCTCACCTAAGAGTCTTGGGTTCGGTTCCCGGCAGAGTAATGGTAATAATTTAGTTACTGTTGTATGGTGGTGATTCTTGTCTTCATCCACCTGACGCGGTGTTATGATGATAATGATAATAATGACGATGGGCAGACTATGAAGATCCTGCGAATAATAAATGTCTACAAAATCAAGAACTTGCTTCAAGACTCACCTAATGCCTCCCCTAGAAGTGTTGTAGGTTAGTGTTTGGTGGGATCTCCTCCACGTAATGGGATGTGGTGGGAATGGCACTTGCTCTATCAGACAGGTTAGCTCTATACGTGAACCACTATTGTAGTGCTTCTCTCTCACTGAACCACCTCGCTCGTCAACCACGCGTGTTGTTGGTACTGTGGGTGGATGGGCAGATATTGATAAACAGAAATATATATATACGTAGGTAGAAATGTGATAGAAAAGGCTGATTCAAAAGAAATAAGAATATAGGAAAATAGATAAACATTGTTTGCTCTTATTCAAGTGAATTTCACAGTAACAGAGACAAAAATGAAGACTATGGGAAATATATACATAACTAATATTGCTATTGACTTATATTTACATGGATAAACGAATGCCTTATATAAAATACATAAACTTATTCTGGTACCATCCACAAGAATAGATGAAACACGGAATTCTGATTTTTTTTTTTATAAGTGTACCTTCACAAAAAAACTTCACAAAACACACACACACACACACACACACACACACACACATACATATATATATATATATATATATATATATATATATACAGTACTCACCAATAACCTGTAACATAATAGTAAGCACTTGTGGTGCATCAGTAGCCAGTTGGCAGGTATACTCTCCCTGGTCTTTCTCCACTAAATCACTGATTACCAAACGCCACCGTCGCCATCCAGATCCAGATGCTGTTGCTACTGAGTACCTGCACCAAAAAAAAAAAAAAAAAAAAAGTAATAAATGAGAATAAGTATAAAAATCGCATAACGAACAAAATCATATATCATCCTCCTACTGCTCCTCCTCCTCATTCCTTCCCTAATTCTTCACCAAGACCCGCAGCTGCTGCTGCTGATTACCTGAAGCGGATAAAGGATTTGGCCAATATTATAAACAACACAAAAGAGCATTATAACTATGAATACTGAACTTAATCCATTCAATCCGGTGACTTATTTTCCCACTTTATTTTTGCTACATACCTACAGACGAATATATTCAGGTTAATGACCGGAAACTACAATTTTAGAATAAAAAAAAAATCGCAATAAATTAGTAAGCCACTTTCTGCAAACCGTTTCCCCAAGGTTCAGCACCGTATGAATATTTTTAGTCTTTTTCGAACATTATTTCTTTCTAGAGTGGGAAAGCATTGTTCACCCACAGTCGTAGATGAGGTCACTGCTTCATGTGGTTCAACCCCCTCTCCCCGTGTTCTACGTTCTAAAATAAATATCATCTGTAGGGAGCAAAAATAAACTTAATACATTCAGTCAGTAAGGGTATTCTTGTGGTTTATTCTTGTTTGTTTCAGATGGTTAAATTCGGTTCCCGAGAATTATACGGAGTGACAAGTTAGATATACAGTATATTTCATGAAATTCTTCCTTACGATAAGCCTCTTATTTGTTGAGTAAAATCATCTGCAGGCAGGAAAAACATACTGGTAGTATGTCATCGTAATGAAACATAAAATTTGTTGGCAGTATATCCCTAGGTAAAACAAACCAATAAAAATACAAACCAAATAATCCTTTGCTCCAGCTACTCGCAATAAACTATTTTTTATACAATGGTGTGTTTGTATTCAAAATAAAGAAATAACCTATGACTATGCCCCAAAACCAGTTACTACACACATTTTATTGTGCTAGTATCTATTCTTGTTATTAAATGCTGTATGTTTGCCCAGTATCTAACATTCTACGTATTTACAGCATCTGGTATGTCTATCAATTCACGTACCCAACTAACCATATACCCTTCTGCGGTATCTTATCTATCTACGTATTTATCTTTCTTTTTATTTGTTAAAATATTTCCCTGTCAGTATATCCACCCAACCAACCATATATATATATATATATATATATATATATATATATATATATATATATATATATATATATATATACAGAGAGAGAGAGAGAGAGAGAGAGAGAGAGCTATCAGTCTAACGGGGGATATTGAATACGTATTAGGACTTCCATTCAGTACTGGTAAGATGATTATAGATAGATATTAGGAAAGTGGTCTTCTTGCCTTAAGGACGCGAGGTTGGTCCCTGGTTGGGGGAAGGAGAAAAAAAAAAAGTCACTGCTCCAGGTGTTAGCCTATATGCAGTATGTAATGGACTGGGTTTGGCGCCACACACGGAAACTAATGCGTTAAAGAAATCCGTATTTTATTTCATCTCTCTCTCTCTCCCTCTATCTATCTATCTATCTATCTATCTCTCTTGCTAGTAGTTGACGATTTTACTCTGCATAGGGAGGATATATAATTACGACAAGATTAATGATACCTACCTGTATATCTAAATCCTTGAAAAAGTCTCCCCTAAACTGATTGTAACCATCTGGACTCACATCAATGAAACCATCAGTACTTAATGGGACTGATGGGATTAGTTTGTCCATCTCGAGGACGAATTACCAACGTAGTTCTTGCTATCATCAAACAATTGTAGTCAGCTCACGAAGGGTCACAAATAATTAGGGCTTATGAAGACTTAAACTCCTCCTGTTCGATAAGTCTCTCCTAAGCTGAATATATTTTTTTCTTTTTAATTGTCAACAATATATATGAAAATTAATCGTAAGATTTTGGGTTAACTGAGCTTCCAAAAAGTCTACTCACTTCTTACTAAGGAAGCCGCGCTAATAGCAGCACACCAGTCCTGAATGAGACAGCCCTTGCGTGTATTCAGTATGAACGGTGAATTTTAGCGCCGAAGTGGTGGCACGTGAAAAAATTCCTGAAGCAGGAGGACTGCTGGTCCGCAGGGTACACACACATAGCAGTCACCTGATCCCAGACTTCATCCAAGGTGGAGCGAAGAAATTTCTCCAATCTCCTCTATCACAGGGAATGACTGTGGTGCAACTAGTGCACGCTCAGCTCACAGTTAATAAGTCCTGGGTGCGATTACCGAATCCGACATGTGACCTTTAAGTAAGTTTATCTGTTAATTTTAACAACAGCCTGATCATACCTAGAACTGAGATGGGGACTTGGATTGTACATTGGATGGTGGCATGTAGCAGTCTGAGGGAACAGCAAAAATTTTTCAGCCTTATGGAATCTCGTGCAGCTGATAGATTTTAACCTAAGCCTTGTTATTATTCAACGTCATTAATTCATCAAGTTACAGTTAGATGGGAAGAGAGAGAGAGAGAGAGAGAGAGAGAGAGAGAGAGAGAGTACAGCATGAAACAATCGCATCCGAGAACTGACTGTCCATAAAAATCCTCAGTTCTCAAAACTCAAAAAAAAAAAAAAAAAAAAAATCGGCCCACCACAACTTCACTATAAATTTCTAAGTACTCAAACCTTTAGCAATAAAATTTTGGCAGAAAAAATCAACAGTTTTTTAAATAATTGTCCTTGGGGCCAGTTTCTGATGCGTGTGTGTGTGTGTGTGTGTGTGTGTGTGAAAAATTTCCAAATAAAACAACTTTATTTTTCATCCAACATGGTGGCAGGTGGTGGCAACCATCATACACTCATTTGATGCAGTGCTGCCTACTTCTCTTCACCCATTATCATTTCTTTTTTGTGTCTCACCACCTCTTATCCTCTTTCTCGGATACTTCTTGTCACTTTTCATTACCTTTTTCCCCATATCAGGTGGCACTACGTTGCATGACAGGTCTATTATTTACCGTGTCACTACACTATGGCATGGCCCTAGGCAAAAGTCCACATGAAACAAATATGTTTCAGGATATTGGGTTGAGTTGAAAAATATACTCTCAAAACTGATTTCCAAAGTTTTTCATAGAATTCCAGTGGCTTGGTTTTTATCATGCAATGGTGTAGTGACATCTGGCTTGGCTCCGATGTAGGAATTCTTGATTTAAATCCCAGCTAGAGAGATAGATATTTTCCACATATGTACGCCCGTGTAATGCGTGTTTTTCCAACATAAGGGAAGGAACTTTTACTGGCCGGGGTAGATTAAAACTGATGTGTTTCCTGCCGAGATGAGTTGAACAATGCAAAAATCCACATAACTTTGAAATATGTGTTATAAATGTGGGTTCGGGTTGAAAAATATCCACCTACAATGGATTTACTTGGGTCTTCATAGAATTCGGATGGCTTAACTTTTATCTTGTCATGGGATAGCGACACACTGCCCAGCTGTGTAGACACTCCGTGTTGATCTCTTCGCATTTTGTGAATGATTGGATACCAAAGCGATCCACAAATGTTAATTAATACCAACCGTGACATGAATGGTGCAAGAACTTCTTTTTGTGATCAAACTTTGGAATAAGTTAATTACAACCCCATATTTTGTGATTGTAAAAATTGACAGCAGTGACTCAGCAAGCTTGCTGTGAGTTTTTATGCCATACTGTGCATACTCACTGGTCATCACTAAAGTTTCAAACTTCCCACAACCAGTAAAATTCTGAAGCAACCACGAACCACGATTATGGGCCGAGAGGAGTATCAATCTGCTCGACACCTACGGGAAATACTTCAACGATGCTTTTGATCATATGCAGTGAAACTTCACCAGCACCCTTGAATCAGCTGAGAAGTGAACCACTGGCGCCACAACATGCTTGGAATTCATGCAACTTAAACTTGATGATATGTTGGACTAGATGAAGAAAACATAAAAAGACAATTAAGAGTAATTGGCAAAGGTTCAGTTCCTCACTCAAAAAAGTACTGAACTTTGGAGAATACCGGTAGTTAGTGGATGAGAAACATGCATGGATTATGTTGATTATTAAGGTTGTACGAACAATATGCGCTTCACTGGCATCCCCTAGGATGTAGAGGAGAACTGGAAACAGTCAGGAGAAGATCAGGACCCTTTCAGGACATAAACTACAGATGGCAGTTCTAGTTCTGGAAAGAGCCCATCAAGTATGGAGGAAAATAATCATCAGCGCAGACACACTAGCAGGATTCACCAACTTACTGAACCGATATGTTGCCTTTCCAATGAGAAGAAAACTCATGGGCACTCTTATCTTCTCATCAATGAAGACTGGTGTCAGAGAACTATGGAGGTCAGATGTCATTAGCTGGATGCTTTGAACGAAGCAGGGAAAAATGTAATGTATGCCTTTTTTAACTAAAGAACATTAGTGATTTGAGTGTCTAATAAAGGTAAGACGGAAACAGAGGTGGGCGAGGAGGAAAGGCCACCCCAGCTCCCCCTTCTTCCCAAACAACAAACCCCCCATCATATCAGGTTTGCAACCACCACCCAGCATCCTACCGTTTCACACATCACCATCTAGTGCCGCCAGTCAACACGCTTCATCACAGCTCTGTGCAGTACCAACTGTCACGCCTACAACGAATGCCTCAGAATCCACCCAACCTAGACTTGATGAGAAGGAGAAATATGGAGCGGTTGCTCTACCATTCCAGCCTCACACATCAAATGATAAAAGGTGAGACAGGACACAAAGAGTTTTTTTTCTTTTCTTTTGTAAAGTAAGTTAAAGTAGCGACATTATACTGATTGTTCGTAGTTGATTAATGGCCTTGACTTATAACCTTTTCATTACAAGAAGACTCCGAGTTTTTGTAACAATTACATAATAATTCATCATATAAAGCAGCGAATATCATAACATTAGATGCACTTCAGAGTTTTTATTTTAACTCCTTGCGTTTTGATGATAGCAGTTATAATGCAGATACTGATCCAAACAATAATCTGCTAAGCAACCTTGAATAAAAAACAAAATACTGGATGACATGCCCGTATCCACATTTCTTTTAATTTTATGCCATAATATAATGTTGCACGGTAGGTTTCGTGAATACCTCAAGCACGACGCAGTGATAAGCCCGAATGTTAATCAAAGGCCACTCTACTGTACATTTCAGCGTCTTATTCCTTCTAGGCAAAGCTGATAAACACAACCAAAACACTGTTCTCTCTCTCTCTCTCTCTCTCTCTCTGTCAGTCAGTGACTCATCATTCATTCACTGACTAACTACTAGAAGGTGAAGCAGTCATCTTTAATACCACAACTCCAGCACTAGCAGAGTACGGAATATTCTGAAGCCTATGAGAGAGCTCACATTATCCCATGCTATGATACACCTAAATATAGAATATACAGTAACAATATTGACAAGAACTAATTCCTAACATAAAAGACAAAGAAATCAAATAGATATTTTGAAGTTTCTAGAATGTTCCTCACATCTCCAGACATAAAACACTAACGTAATAAAGTGTGGCATGACAAAATGTAGTGTCCCACACCAACTGGAGGAACTAACTGCTATGCGTGTAATTCCTTTAGGTTACTCTTTTGACATGTTAGTTCTTTGTGAGACAACCTTAACTATCGAAACTAACGTCTCTATAAGACACACATTGTATGGCAGCAGTTTCACACGAAATGGTGGTGGCTATGCTCTCTCAAAGCACAGATGAAGAAACAGAAACATTCTATAACAGCCTCTCGCAGATTATGGAAGTAGAAAGACCAAAGATATTATACTCACAGGAGACTTCATAGCAAAAGTTAGCAAACTGAAAAACTGAGCAGCATGTATGGGAAAATTCAATATAGGAGAGATGAATGGCAGCGATTAAATGGTTGTAAATTGGCTGAAGTGTATAACATGAGAGTTATGAACACTTTCTTCCACAAAAGAGAATTGAGAAAATTGAACTGGATAAGCCCAAATGGAGAAACAAGAAATGAAATTCGAATTTCTTATAGCAGATAAGAACAGCACGATGACTAACGTCACAGTTTTCAACAAAGCAAAATTAAGAAGTGATCACAGAATGGTGGGGTGCACACCAAGATTCAGTTTCAGAGGTAAAAAAAAAAAAAAAAGAAGCTGATTAAAATTTAAAAGATCTGCCCAGTGAAAGTAAGCGAACCCCAAGCTGCCATTCTGTCAGACATAAAGAATGGATTTCAGGTTCTAAGTTATGTCAAGAGTGACACTGATGAGTTGAGTGAGAGACTAACAAAAGTCTGAAGGGAATAAGTGGAGCTAGCAAGAAAATACAGCCAAAGCCAACAAATATTCATAAATGACCCTCAAGCTCATGAAAAGATAGAAGGAGATGAAAGAAAAAAATAAAGAATGATGACACAGAGAGAACAGAATTAAATATGCTTATCTACTAGACCCAAAGAGAACAAAAAACAGAGAAACATTAATCAGATCAAAGAAACCATTACAAAAAGTCTGAAAAACGTCAGCAGCAAAATGGAACTAGGAAACCAACAAACTATCTGATGAAAAGACAAAAAAAAAATGGTGAAGTCATTAAGAGCAGAGAGAAGATGGTAAAGAAAGTTGAAATTGAGTCTTTGACGAAGAATTTAATGCATCAAAGGCACTGATACTGATTGATAACTTTTCAGCTGACACAAGTGAATAACCAGAGGTAACGCCAGATGAAGTAAACTTTTCTCCTAAAAGTATGAAGAGAGGGAAGGCCCTAGGAAGAAAATGGAATAGTAGCAAAATTACTGTCGGATGCAGGAATATACTCGTAAGTTCAAAAACGGTTGTCTCACTCTTTACTTGGTGTATAATTATAGCTGACGAAAATTCCTCAAACATGGTGTAATTCAATAGTTATTTTTCATTACAAGAAAAGTGACTCAAAAGATCTTATTAACTATCGACCAATTATCTTTTTATCAAGTAATTATAAACTCATCACTAAAGTCCTTATGAACAAGACAACAATAAATTTAGAAGAAAACCAATATCATGAGCAAGCAGAATATCGAAGCAAGTACTCGACTACTGAGCATCTACACAAAATGAATCGGCTAACGGAGAACACCACAGAATATAATAAATAATGATAGATGAGGGAATTCTAGCAAAAAATTGTAAGTGAACATGTGTCCAAATCTCAACCGTTACGAAGCTACAATTACTGATGACCTTATGGGAGAATTATGAAGACCATTTTCGCACATAGGGTCATCAGTAATTGTAGCTCCGTAAAGGTTGAGATTTGGACACATGTTCAAATAACATTTTTTTGGCTTAGAATTCCCTCATCTATCACTTCCCAAAGTTTTCGCCATAACTTCCGGAACACCCTGTATAGATTACGAAAAGGTTTTCGACTCAGTTGAACACATAGCCGTTATAAAGTAAACAAGGCGTAAACGAGGACATTGTAAAATTGCTCAAAACATAAAAAAGAGGGAACTGAAGAACTTATGACACATAGGGACTCAGGAAGTTTAAGGTTGAGAAAAGCGTGTATCAGGGTGCTTAAGTTTCACCCAAATTATGTACACCATGCCCTAGATGCATTTTAGAAAGCTAGATTGGGAGAACAAAGAAGTAAACATAGATGGCGAAAATTTAAACAATTTAAGATTTGCAGACGACACTGTCCTGATCTCAGAAACAATAAAGACATTGCAAGATGTGTCAAATGTCCTAAATAAAGTTTCACATTAGGACTAAAGATGAAATTGAGTAAAACTAATGTGTTATTCAAATACATCAAAGAGCATTATCAGTGTAAATGATAATTTTTTTGAAGAAGTTGAAATGTACAAGTACACGGAGTAAATACGAAAACTAACGAAAGACCATGAAAACGACATAAAAAGACACATTACAACTGGATGGAAAGATTTTGTAAACATAAAGTCATCATGAAAATTAGTTTGCTATTATGTATAAAACGAAAAAAATATAACGATTGTTCAATCCCAGGTATGATGTACCGTTATGACACCAAGCAACTGACTAAATCAGTATGAAGTAAGCTAATCCGTTCTCTGAGGGCAATGGAAAAGCCGATGTTGGGAATATCTCAGAAAGACAGGAAGCGATCAATCTGGGTGAGAGAGCACACTAATGTCAAAGACATTATAATGGTTATGAATGCACAGAAATGAAGGAGGGCAGGTCATGTAGCAGGAATAAGGGATAAACAATTTAGCAAGAGGCTGACTGACTGAACTCCAAGAGACTGAAATCATAGCAGAAAAAAGTAGGGAGGAGGTGGAGAGAAGAGCCAGAGAAGTTTGCAGGGAAATCCTAACTGAGAATGGGTCAGTCAAGGAATTCATTGAAAAAATAGCGGGAGGCTTTTGTTCATCAGTGGGCTTACCATGGCTGATGGTGATGATGATACCAGTTTTACAAGGCATGATTTATCCATTTGCAATGAATACACTACATCAGTTTTCAATACTTCTCCAGGAAGGAGTCCGACGAGGTATTGTTTTTGGTCGAGTTTGTGTTTCTTTGTTTGTTAGCAACATTACGGAAAAATGGCTGAATGAAATTAAATGAAACTTTCTGGATACGTGGGCACTGGTCCCCAAAGAAAGCGATTAAATTTTGGAGGTAATCAAGTGACCCTGAAAGGTCAAAATCAAGGTCACAGATTTTCAGAGGGCTATAACTTGAAGACGGTTGAAGATAGAGATATTTTCTATTGGAACATAAAGGAACTCGTAATATTGGCTTTCATTTGGCACCAGGACCTTTGATCTCGGATGACTGTGAAAGGTCAAACTCAAGGTCACGAATATTCAGGGGGATTTAACTCAAAAGTGGTTGAAGATAGAGGGATATTTAATATTATCAACATATAGGAAATCCCATATGGGTTTTTAATTGATACCTTGACCTTTGACAGTAAGTGACCTTGAAAGGTCAAACTCATTGTCATGGATATTCAGGGTGCAATAACACGAAACTCGATGAAGAGATATTTACTATTGCCAAGATATAGGAAGTCTCATAAGGGCTTTCGTTTGGTAGCATGACCTTTGACTTTAAGTGACCTTGAAAGGTCAAATTCAAGATCACGGATTTTCAGAGGGCATAACTTGAAAACATTTGCGCCATTACCTTAGACTTTAACCCATTAAGTCCTAGGGTTCCTGTGTGAGGGATTTTGCTGGAAGAGGATTAAGTGTATTGCCCTCTGCCTATCGGCTTATAGTCGCGAAGCTCATAGGTCCCTACCCCGGGGTTCCCTCCTTTATTAACTTTTGAAAATGCCCAGTTCCATCCTATATTGAGGACGCTGGGCACAAACAGATTAATTGTGCAGTGACACTAAATGGCAGAAACGAGTCAGTATATAACAGCAGTAAAAACTGCTGTCGTGCGAGGTTTGTTGTGCCTGGCACCACTTGTTCAAATAAGAAATCATTATTCTTAAAATATGGAAGTTGGAATTTATTACACACACACACACACACACACACACACACACACACACATATATATATATATATATATATATATATATATATATATATATATATATATATATATATATATATATATATATGTGTGCATCTCTCTCTCTCTCTCTCTCTCCAGTATATATATATATATATATATATATATATATATATATATATATATATATATATATATATATATATATATATATATATATATATATATATATATATATATATATATATATATAACATTGGTAATGGCATCATTCACAGTAAAAATTCAGATTGTTTTCGTCTATCTGCAATCATATCATTAGTAAAGATGATCAACTACGAAAAAGATGAAAATAAACAGTTAGGTTACAGGAATTAAAGTACAGTACTGGTTTTATGGACAGTTTCAGGCACTGTATGTAAAAAGTCTCATGGGATTCAGTATACCCCACGACGACGACGACGACGACGACGAATTCAGGCAATGTATGGACAACGTCTTATGGGATTCAGTACACCCCACTACTGACGCTAAGGTAATATGCAGTAACTCTAACCAGATCCTCGGTGCTTGTTTTAATTATAAAAAAAAAAAAATCTCAACACCAAACAAATCAAAACTAAATGTTGTAATAAATCTTGAATTACACTAGACATTCAAACATTGTTCAAAGAAAAAAAAATAGGCTAATATGGTAATATGCTAAATACCCAATAACGCATGGAGAAACATATCTCAGGGCTCCAAATCAGGTTACTCTCAGAATAAAAAATGCTAACAATGAATACTACAAGAAAACCTGAAAGACAGTAAAGAAAACAGTAACAAGACATGTAATTAATCCATAACGTTCTTGACAGAAAAAGAAATTCTAGCAAATCATAGTAATGCGTTTCTCATAAAAGACAGAGAAGTAACATAGCCTTCTAATATTGCAAATAATTTCAACAGATACTTATTAATATTGAGAAACAACTTGCAGACGAAATTAATATATGTGGCGTAAGCTACAGATCTTTTTGAATCGTCAGACGACACCATTTAGGATACAGTATCATCTTTCACTGAGCATGAGTTGAGGCAGGTGATTAACCAACTACATACATCAGCACCAAGATATGGCAATATTCTCTTATGATAATAGAAGATATTCCACTGGTAATTAGGTACGCTTACATTTATGTAACTCATACATCATCAAGGATATATTTCCTGATTAACTTAAAATACAGTAGCTTAAGTTACCACGATATATATGACGGGGAAGGCAGAGCAATTAAGAATCACTGACTAGTTTCAGTACTTCCTGCAAATAGTAAAAGCTTAGAAAAATTTATGTATAATAGAATTCTTCAATTTCTTATAGACAACCATATACTGTATTGATGCACTCCCAGTGTGGATTCACAAAGGGAACATCAACTGAAAACGCCCTTCATACTTTTTATGCCGATGAATCAAATTCCTGTGATGACGGTATTATATTATAGCCACTTCTGTTTTGACCTTTCCAAGGCGTTTGACACTATTGACCATACTAGAATGTTGGCCTAATTAGAGCATATTATGACATTAGAAATAAAACAATGGATAGTTTATATCTTAGCTTAATAACTGAAAACAGTACTTACAGTATAAAGGCTCTAAATCCGATATCGAAATTCTTTCATATAGAGTTAATCAGGGATCCATCTGGGGACCTCTTCCTTTTCTGCTCTCTCTCTACATAAATGATATAGGAAACAATAGTGGACTGTTCAGAGTCTTACTATTACCAAATGACAGTACATTATTATTCCAGTCACCATGTCCCTCTCTCCCTGATTTGCATAACGAACTGAATAAAATGAACACACGGATCACCAGCAACAAAATTCTTATACATATATATATATATATATATATATATATATATATATATATATATATATATTTATATTTATATATATATATATATATATATATATATATATAAAAGTGAGTTTTACGCCAGGTACCCCTTTTTCGGATAAGGGCTAAGGCGTTGCCCCTGAGTAGAGGACTTTGGTTTGGAGCGTGTAGCATTTTATGACCGGATGCCCTTCCTGATGTCTACCAATGACCCTTGGGTGGATTCGATCCTCCGACCCTTCGGTCAAAGCGGAGCGCTCTAACCCACTAAGCCACGGCTGATATATATATATATATATATATATATATATATATATATATATATATATATATATATATATATATATATATATCATCAGCCATTGCAAGTCCACTGCTGAAAAAAGGCCTCCCCCAACCTTTTCCACAAATTCCACAACTGAGCCAGTCACTGCTACGTTTTGTCTTAGACTTCTCTATCTCAACTCTCCACCTCCTTTCTGGCCTTTTTCTGTTTCGCTTACAATCCATTGGAGTCAGTCAGCCTCTTGCTCCATCGGTTATCTCTCATTCTTGCTACATGAACTGCCAACCTGAGTTTCTGTTCTTTTATAACTTCTAAAATGTCATTGACTCTGGTGTGTTCTCTCACCCAAGTTGTTCTTTTCCTGTCTCATAAAGATATTCCCAACACTGACCTTTCCATTCCTCTTTGAGAATGGATTAGTTGATTTTCCAATGATTTTGTCAGTTTCCAGGTCCCACAACTCTCTGTCATAGCTGCGATTATACGTTTGTTTTATACTTTTCATTTTATACATACTGGCTGGCTACTTCTCACGATGTCTCTAGGTTTACTGAAATCTTTCCATCCAATTGTAACATATAATTTTATTTCTCTATCATAATCTAAAGGTGGAGTGGTAATGTTTTTGCCAGTGTGTGTGTGTGTGTGTGTGTGTGTGTGTGTGTGTGTGTGTGTGTGTAACTGTTCCCAAAATATCTCGAAAAGTTGTGGACTAATTTCAAGAAACCTTCGGGAAATAGCAATTATGTGGATGCGCAGAAACCTATTACTTTTGGTGTGAATTTGATCAATGACGACCAAATGCCAGCTGCCATATGTTTTTATGGACTGGTTTTTTGCAATGCACGGTGACTGAATTCCAAAGAGTATTACTAATTTTCTTCAAATTTCTTTTGTAGGCAAGTGGTACCTTATCTAACGACATATTATTATAGCGGACAATTAGCATTCGATCCCCGAATGCTTTTATTTCATTAGTTTAAGTATTTACCCCATGTAATTGTACTCCTCGACTTCTTCAAGAATTTCTTCACTTATTCTGATGACACATTTTGGTGTATTTGGATTAAACATCTTAGTTTTAGTTCAGTTCATCTTTAGCCCAACTTTGAGACTTTCTCTGTTTAGGTCAGTTAACATTTTTTGCAATGTCTCTTCTGTTTCTGAAATTAGGACAGTGACATCTGCAAATCTTAAATGTTTTAAGTTTTCTCCATCTTGGTTTACTTCTTATCCCAATCTAGCTTTCTGAAAATACTTTCTAAGCATGCCGAAAATAATTTTGGTGAAATTGTATCTCCCTGACGCATGCCTTTCCAAATCTTAATTTTCTTCTGGGTCTTTATGTAATTTAACTGTAGCAGTTCTCTCTTTACTTATGTTTTCGAGCAGTTCTACGGTGTTCTCATTTATTCCTTGTTCCCAAAATGAATTTATATTTGCTATGTGCTCCACATAGTCGAAAGTTTTTTTTTTTTTTTTTGATCAACAAAACTTAAGCACAGTCGTTTATTATATCCTGTAGGTTTCTCATTTTGCGGATCCATTGTGTGTAGATGATCATTAGTCGAATTCCGAAATCCTGTCTGTTGACGAGGGTGGTTTTCTTCCAAATTTATTGTTATTCTGTTGATTAGGACTTTAGGAATGAGTTTTAAAAAATGATGAAAAACCAATGGGCCAAGAGTTATAAAGATCTTTTGATTCGCCTGTTTTTTAAAGCAAAATAACTATTGCATTACACCATGTTTTGGGAATTTTCTTCTTTTTTATACCGGTAAATTAAGTAAATAGGTCGGCAAGCCTGTTTTGTTGTTCTACGCCTGTTTCCGACAGTAAATCTGCGACTATTCCATCTTCTTCCGGGGTCTTCCTTCTTATCATACTTTTAAGAGACATGTTTACTTCGGCTGCTGTTACCTCAGGTATTTCACCTGCGTCAACTGGAAAGTTAGTCATTGGTACTATCGCCTTCGATGCATACAGTTCTTTGTATAATTCCTCAACTCTCTTTACCATCTTACCTCTGGATTTAATGAATTCACCACATTTGTCCTTCAGTGATATAATTTGTTGTCAATTTACTTTGGACCCTTTCCAGAGTTTTTCCTTTTTTGATGATTTGTTTGATCTGATCCATGTTTTTCATCTTTTTCTTTTTTCTATCCTTTTTGGTAAGTTTATTTAATTCTGCTCTTTCTGTTCCATCTTTGTTTTAACTTTCATCTCCTTTCTTTTTTTCCACGAAGTCAAGTGCTTTTTCTTAATACTTGTAGGCTTTCATTGTATTACCTGCTGATTCTCTTAGAACTTGTGTTAGTCTTTCATTTAACTCATCAATGTCACACTCAGCATAACTTACAACCCGATATTCTTTCGTTATTTCTAACTGAAAGGCTACTTTGTTTTTGCATACTTCATTGGGCATATGTGTATTGGGACTCCATATTGTAGTTACAAATCATAATAGATAGATAGATAAATAGATAGATAGACAGCTCTATGCGAGCCTGGGAATGGGAAATGAGCTTGCAAATTACACTGAGGAAAGCTGACGACAGTGGCCAGTAAGGAGATGATGCAGTTAGTTGTCAGCAATCCACCAGTGAACAAAGCCTTAGTGACCATACAAACACATACACACATACTCACACACAGGCTTCTAGAACTTTCCACTCGCAAGGAACACACGTGACACAACCTCTGCTATACCAGACTTTAGGAAAGAGAGCTCAGAAGGAGACAAGCCATACAACAGACAGGTCGCAGGGAGAAGGGCTTAGCAACATGGGTTTGAGAGAGAGACAGAGAGAGCGAGACAGAGAGATAGCTAGCGGGACTCTACTTTATACTCCGCTCTGTGTGAGAGACTTGTCAATATTTCCAAGACAAATAAAAATAGTCCCATACTATTCTTTACCTCTCCTGTCACTACATGACAAATGGGAAAGAAGATTATCTACTTACAAGCTACTCAAATATAACAACCGCTCGCCCACAAGTCTAATATATATAAAACTCCACTACAAGTAACTACAAAGTCTTTTATGACATTTGGTAGCAGCGAACGTATATGAACCTCGTCTACGAATCAACAGTGAATTCCTACAAAATATCAAGATTGAAAACAAGAATACCTTTCACAACCAACAACTTACAACCAGCCCCTGACAGTTCTCTCCAACCAGCCCCCTCCGTCTCCCCGATCATCATGCTGATGCAGAGGTGAAGAGGTCACAGGACGCCTTGCAAGTAGTTTAACAATATACTGATACAAACAATCTTGCAACTTCTACGACGAACCAGCGAACTTGAACCATCTACAATCAACTACAAGTAACAACTCTAAGAGTCGTCTGTATAATCTTCTACACGCACCTACAAGTAGCGGCAGTCTTCATTCTACAACGAGTAAATCACAAGAGAAAAGGACCGAGAAAAAATCGACAAAGAAAAACGGAACAAACAAACGAAGAGTGAGACACGACTCATAACTCATCTTACTCGTCTTCACTCAAGTTACTCATCGCTACTCATTCACTCACCACAGCTACCAGTGTGGGAAGTCGACGTCATCATGCGTGCTTGCTGAAAAGACGCCACGTCAGTCAACTCACCACCTGCACCATCCCTAACACCAGTCCCACCACGGTAAAAATTAGTGAGTTACATAGTTACTTCATTTATACAATACACAGTGATAGACAACACATTCCGCACAAACATATAAAACGTGCTGTATAGTTACAGCTTAAATACACATACTTACTTCAGTTGTCTGCATAACTCAAACACTAAATAATCACCAACAATAAATATTCTACACTGTATATATTCATTCATTTATTATAACATTTATTTACTACCAACGATTGTTACCATTTATACCTACATAAAATACGTGTTTCATACATACAGCTATACATTATTATATCTACAAAGTGATAAAGAAAATATACCATCACAGTCACTCAGTGAGCGATTAAAAGAACTGTATTAAACATTTATTAATTAAAGCTACTTAGTGGAAACATATAAATTAAGTTACAAGGTAAACTAGAGAGAAAAAAAAATGGCCAACACAAATGACGTTAGCAAGAGTGAACATCTTCAACACAATCGTGAAGACAATGATTTCCACACAGTGCTGACACACATATTACCCACGATAGGTACAAGTGAACAACAAGTCAGTGTATATAGTTAATACTGTATATATGTATATATATTTTTTATATAAAATAACAAAATATGGGACTATATAATATCATTTTCAATAATATCTGTGCAATATAAACTAAACTTTAAAAAAGTATCCCAAGGAAATTAGCCAGTAATTATGCAACCATGAACAACATAGAAAAAAACGTACACAAGCGAAGAAAAACAAACTATAGGAAATCAATACATACAAAAAAAAAAAAAGAAAGAAAGAAAAAGTAAGAAAGAAAAAAAAGAGAAATAGAGTAAGATCACATAACAAACGATATGTAACAATTATGTAACTCCATATTATAATTATGTAACGACAAACGATTGCATTATGTTACACTTGCTACATTTATGTCACTACAAACAATATGTACCATTTATGTAACAGTTGCATTAACAAGATGTAACTTTTATGTAACTTTAACTACAATTATGTAACTACAAACGATATGTAACAATTATGTAACGACAAACGATTGCATTATGTTACACTTATTACAATTATGTAACTACAAACGATATGTAACAATTATGTAACGACAAACGATTGCGTTATGTTACACTTGCTACAATTATGTAACTACAAACAATATGTACCATTTATGTAACAGTTTCATTAACAAGATGTAACTTTCACGTAACTTTAACTACAATTATGTAACTACAAACGATATGTAACAATTATGTAACGACAAACGATTGCATTATGTTACACTTTGCCAATTAACAGTTGCATTAACAAGATGTAACTTTTATGTAACTTTAACTACAATTATAAGGCCAAGACACTTATGTAACAGTTGCATTAACAAAATGTAACTACAGTTATAAGGCCAACACAATTATGCATTTCACTACAATAACCCAAGTACATACTGTATTACAGTTAAATAATTTACTTAATGCATTTATTCAAATATGTATACAACTTGTTTAAAATGTAATATTACTAAATAATAACTATTTACTATAAATATTATATGTATACAATAGTCATACAATTATGTTACTTTTACAATATTATGCATTTCACTTAATTAGCTTATAAGTTCATTATAATGTGTATATAATATGTATTAATATGTTAGGACTATTAACTGTCGATGGTACGCCATTTTCGCGTGACCAAGCAATGTATTGGGACTCCATATTGTAGTTACAAATCATAATAGATAGATAGATAAATAGATAGATAGACAGCTCTATGCGAGCCTGGGAATGGGAAATGAGCTTGCAAATTACACTGAGGAAAGCTGACGACAGTGGCCAGTAAGGAGATGATGCAGTTAGTTGTCAGCAATCCACCGGTGAACAAAGCCTTAGTGACCATACACACACATACACACATACTCACACACAGGCTTCTAGAACTTTCCACTCACAAGGAACACACGTGACACAACCTCTGCTACACCAGAATTTAGGAAAGAGAGCTCAGAAGGAGACAAGCCATACAACAGACAGGTCGCAGGGAGAAGGGCTTAGCAACATGGGTTTGAGAGAGAGACAGAGAGCGAGACAGAGAGAGAGCTAGCGGGACTCTACTTTATACTCCGCTCTGTGTGAGAGACTTGTTAATATTTCCAAGACAAATAAAAATAGTCCCATACTATTCTTTACCTCTCCTGTCACTACATGACAAATGGGAAAGAAGATTATCTACTTACAAGCTACTCAAATATAACAACCGCTCGCCCACAAGTCTAATATATATAAAACTCCACTACAAGTAACTACAAAGTCTTTTATGACCTATGTCTTCATTTGTAATCATCTTTCTTTCACAGTTGAAACTGAATCTGGCTGTGCAATCTATGGTCACTTCCAGTATCTACTTTACTGATAACTGTGATGACATTACGACTGTATTATTATTTGCTATAATGAAGTCGATATCATTCTTTGTTTCTCCAGTTGGACTTTTCCAGGTCCAGTTTCTTCTTGGTCTTTTGCGAAAGAATGTGTTCATTATTCTCATGTTATACATTTCAGCAAAATTTACGATCATTTCACCTCTGTCATTCCTTTCTCCTACTCCGAATTTTCCCATACATGCTTGTCCGTTTTTAAATTTGCCAACTTTTTGCATTGAAGTCTCCCATAAGTATAGTTTATGTGGTCTTTTCTTTTTCCATAATGTGGGGGATGTTGCCATAGAATGTTTCTGTTTCTTCATCTGAGCTTTGAGAAGTCAGTGCATATACCTGCATTACTTTCAAGGTGTATCTTTTGCATAGGCTAATTACAATCCTTGCCACTCTGTCAGATATACTGCTGAATTTATTACTTTTCTCAGCAAGATTTCTGTTAATTAGAAATCCTGGACCACTCTTTCATTTCGCCTACCCTTGTAGTAAAATAGGTGGTTGGTGTCTTCAAGCTGAATTATCTTTCCTTCTTTTCTATGGATCTCACTCAAACCTACAATATCCTAATTAATGTTTTCTAATTTAGTCATTACGTTACCAGATTTGTAATCTTCTGCGAGGCTTCTTACATTGTACGTGTAGATCTTCATGGATTTCAGTTTGTTTATTACCTGCTGCGTTAGCGAAGCTAGTATTGTTTTCAGTTTGTCTGTGTGTGTCTGTGTGTCTTTTAGCACGACAACTTCGCAACCACTCAAGATATCATCACAAACAGGTGTGTAGTAGAATAAAAAGTCGTTCACAGTTTCGAAATTGGTGAAAGTAGGCCAAGGTCTGTGTGTCTGTTACCACTATAACTTCGCAACTGCTAAAGATATCATCACAAACTTTTACAGGTGTGTAGTAGGGATGAATATCTATGAGTTCGAAATTGGTGAAAGTAGGTCAAGGTCTGTGTGTCTGTTACCATAATAACCTCATAACTGCTCAAAATATCATCACAAAAATTTACAGGTGTTTAGTAGGGATGAAAATCTCCTGTGAGTTCAAAACTGGCAAAAGTAAGTCAAGATCAAGGGTCACATTCTGAGCTGTGCCAGACATGAATCGGCTCGGTTGGTGTGATTCTCCCCTTGGGGGGATCTCTAGTTGTCATAGTCTCTGATTTGCCGAGACAGTGCCTACTCACTTTCGGTGGCACACTGCCCATAAACACAGAAGGCAGTGCAGTTTGACCTTTAGTAGACAATGATCCAACAGGAACGCCAATCAAATCATTAACAGTGGAATTCAGGTTCGGATGGGAGGATTTTGGCAAAAGATCTCACTTCCCTGCCACATTGTTTCTGGTGAGATGTAATTATTGTGCCATCTTATTCTGTATATTCGGTGGGGCCCTATATATCTATTGTGGGTCTCACGGTCCACGCGGTCTTGGACGGTACCTGGTATATATGCAAGGCGTTCCCCTATCCGACTCCCGGTGATACGCTAGGTAGCTGTGGGATCCTGCCCCGCAGTATACATACATACTGTATATATATATATATATATATATATATATATATATATATATAAAGAGAGAGAGAGAGAGAGAGAGAGAGAGAAATGAATTCCCCGAGCTAGGCAACTAAGGCCATATAGCCCCGCTGGGGTTACAAGAGGGAGCTACCCCTCCCGGCAACGGTAGCCCCGGGCCAGGCTCGAACTTGCGACCTCCCGATCACAAGCTCGGCGCGCTACCCCCACAGAGAGAGAGAGAGAGAGAGAGAGAGAGAGAGAGACCCATAATATATTTCACAAAAATATAGCTATGCCCTCAATTGTACACACCATATGAGTCGGCAATTCAGGTCATATGGAGGTAGACAGCACTGCATTTCTGTGCGCAACAGTGGATAGGAAAAACTAACCTGGTCTAGACATTTTCAGGATATCATCAGTAAATTAAAGAAACAATGTGGCAGTGTCTACCTTGCAAGGAAGTAATTCAATGAAAATTCATTGATGTGTTTGCACTCTTTATCGGAATAGCCTGTTATTTTCAATTATCACACAGTGTAAGGTACAGCGAGTACATCAGTAGGAAAACCTTTAATGCTCTCACTAAACCGAGTTTTCAGCACTATAACACATGAATTACGGATTGAAACACAAACGGCACATTTTATAAATATGCACTAACTTTAGCTAAGTAAAGTTACCTCACATTGTTGTGCTCTTTTTGTATAAACTTTCGTGAATAATTAATTAATAATAAGTTTTATTACAGTACACCTGATAGATATAACCTAAGAAACACTCCACCGACAGAGGCTCCTTTCATGCTGTCATTCCAGTTTCAAACTTCAATATCGTGAACTTGTGTGGAATAGCTTACCTCAGTCTATCCGGCAAAAATCAAATATAATCAGCTCTAATTCATCTTTAAGAAATAGCTGATGGGTAAATATCGAAAACATAATATACCATAATAAACTGTAGCAGGGTTGTTTCTCTAAAAAAATCGAATATTATGTAAAGTGTTATTGTAAAGAACTGATTTTAAGCTCCAATTTACTAACTTAGAGGATATCAAGTATATGTACAGGACATATGCTGTATGTGTGTCTGTGTTTATTTTAAATATATGTGTGTACAAAATATCTGAGATTATGTTAAAAACTGATTGTGTTGATGTTTGCAATTGTTGGTATGAGAAAATTAAGTATCCGGAATGTTTCAGTAAACCTAATATTATGAATCTCAGCTGACGTACAGAAAGCAACAAATATGGAATAACTTAATCATTGTGATTCATGATGGATGAGGGGCACACATGTGAAATATAATGAGATCGCTTTGTAAGAGATTTTGCTCTCAGGTAGGTCACCGTATAATTTTTTTAGCTTTATATTTGTCTATGTAGATATTATGATTTGACTAAAAAAAGAATTTAGTTTCAAGAATCCTGTCTTTGATTCTCGGCTAGAGCTTTCAAAATCTTTCATTATAAATGTATATATATATATATATATATATATATATATATATATATATATATATATATATATTGCCAGACGCCATTATCCCGAAAGGGGTGGCCATTTGACTTTCAGTTATTTGTTTTAAGGGGAGGGGCACTAACCCTCCACCAACCTACTTGCTGACACGTAGGGAGCACGTATGGTTTGGTTATATGGTTACCACCCAGAGTTGTAAATGGTTTCTTGGCTTACAGGAAACTATTTGGCTTGTCACTCAGTGTAAAGCCACCTGTAAAGGAAAGAAAAGCAATAAGAAGTGACAGGAAAGATGGGAGAAATAGGAAGAGAGAAGGGCAGGCACAGAAAAACAATGATACAGGCTAAGGAAGAAGTAGGCAGCACTACATCAAGTGAGTGGATGATGGTCGCCACCACCTACCACTATATATATATATATATATATATATATATATATATATATATATATATATATATATATATATATATATCACTTCTCATTTATTTTTTATATTGTTTCCCCATTATTTCAATCTCTCTCTCTCTCTCTCTCTCTCTCTCTCTCTCTCTCTCTCTCTCTCTCTCGTGTGTGTGTTTTGTGTGTGTGTGTGTGTGTGTGTGTGTGTGTGTGTGTGTGTGTGTGTGTGTGTGTGTGTGTGTGTGTGTGTGAGTTACTTATATTACCTCCAAATATTTATCACACAGGAGGGGATGTGATTATATCCTGAATGATCTAGACAGCTTGTAATCTTCTGTGATGATTAATCAGGCATGATATACGTATTAATGTGATAATAAAACCGGCCAGGAAGTGTGGTGAGTATACATCATAACAAGTGGTGCCAGGCACAACAAACCTTGCCCGACAGCAGTTATTTTATTGCTGTTAAATACTGGCTCGTTTCTGCCATTTAGTGTCGTTGCACAGCTAAAGTCTAATGGTACAAATGTTTTCAAGTTACACTCTGAAAATCCGTGATCTTGCCTTTGGCCTTTCAAAGTCACTCAAGATCAAAGGTCATGCTGCCAATTGAAAGCCCATATGAGACTTACTATATCGTGATAAAAGTAAATATATCTATCTTCATCGAGTTTCGAGTTATAGCGCCCTGAATATCCGTGACCTTGAGTTTGACCTTTCGAGGTTACTTACGGTCAAAGGTCAAGGTATCAATTAAAAACCCATATGGGATTCCCTATATGTTGATAAAAGTAAAGATCACTATATTCAACCAGTTTCGAGTTATAGCCCCCTGAGTATCCGTGACCTTGGGTTTGACTCTTCAAGTTCATTCAAGGTCAAAGGTCTTGGTGCCAAATGAAAGCCCATATTACGAGTACCTACATGTTCATAATAGAAAATATCTCTTTGTTCATCCGTTTTCAAGTTATAGCCCTCTGAAAATCCGTGACCTTGATTTTGACCTTTCATGGTCGCTTGATTACTCCCCAAATTTAGTCGTTTTCTTAGGAGACCAGTGCCCACATATCCTGAAAGTTTCATGAAAATCCATTCAGCCGTTTTTCCGTAATGTTGCTAACAAAGAAAGAAAGGAACAAACAAAGAAGCTCGAACAAAAACAATACTTGTACCTTGTCGGACTCCGTCCGGGCGAGGTAATGATTGATAGAGGCAGGATGTATGCCAAGGTAGGGTGGCATCATCAAGAGTTTTGGAATAGCATTCGACAGTGGCGTCAATTTCTTTCGCGCCAAGCATGCAGCAATAATTTTTGGAATAATTGTACGTGATTGGCATTTTATTATATAACTATGGAATCCTCCTCTTTGACCAGTTTGTCTGAAGAAACATACACCTTTTCATTTAATACGAACTCAGTCATACATGAAATAGAAAAATTCTTTGTTATGAGAAGGTTAGTTAGAGGAAGTCAGATTATTCCACAGTTAAAAATGTATTCCTTAATTTCATCGCCACCTGTTTACATCTTGCACTGATTTGAGTAGAAAGAAAATAATCGACCAGCTCATGACACTTGACTTAAGAACTTATGGTAAATTAAAAATCTGATATTGTTTGACTTGCTGGAATTAAGTGAATTCGTCATGAATCGAGTTGCCGTGACCTCTACTTCCTCCAAGCAAAATTTCAGAAAGAGAGGACAACTTCAGGCACGTGTAGGGGAAAGTGGACGCAAAAATTTTCACCTTATCAGATAAGACACGGATAATTTAACCGGACTATAGTAACATTCGACAGTCCTGCGCAGAATCTCAGTAGTGTTTTCATTTCCATCTTCTCGTAACTGAAGGAATAACGTATACACACACACACACACACACACACACACACACACACACACACACACACACACACACACACACACACACACACACACACACACACACACACACACACACACACACGTACAGATTAGGAGGTAAGGAAAATTTGGCCATTACAAAATACTTTCTTACAGATAGAATGGTATATACTTAAATGGCACGAACGCCTGTTATGTATCC
>NC_137003.1:13306953-13309453 GCF_032717465.1 Coenobita brevimanus
CAAATAATTAGCTGCTCAATGTCGCAAAGCACAAGAACAAACCATTGGCATATATATATATATATATATATATATATATATATATATATATATATATATATATATATATATATATATATAAATATATATATATATATATATATATATCTATATATATATATATATATATATATATATATATATATATATTTTATGCGAGGAAGAAGGAACCACAGGCCATGAGCCCACAATAACAGTTCCCTGTAAGAGAAAAACAAAATACAATAGAGAGCCAAATTCAAGATCTGATCATTTCGAGATGCCTGGACACACTGCGTTTGAAAGACTGGAGATCATAGGCAGCAGGAAATACAGACAGAGGGAGACAGTTCCAGAGTTGACCTGTTGCATAAATGAAGGACTGGGAGTAATGGTTCACTCTTGCATTAGAGAGTTGGACAGAAAAGGGATGAAAGTTTGCTGCTAGACGGGTGCTACGCGCCCGTCATAGAGGTGGAGGAATGCATGCAGACAGTTCAGAGAAGCAGTGACCATTAAAGTAGCGATAGAAAAGAGATAAAGATGCAACAGTGCGGCGAAGAGACAGAGGTTGAAGGAAGTCAGTAAGAGGAGGAGAGTTAATGAGACGAAAAGACTTTGACTCCACCCTATTAAGAAGAGCTGTATGTGGGGAGCCTCCCCACACATGAGAGTTGTACTCCACACAGGGGCGGATAAAACCCCTGTATAGAGTCAACAATTGTGCAGGGGTAAAGAAAGAATGGAGTCGGCTTAGTACACCTAATCTCTTGGAAGCAGATTTTACAAGAGATGTAATATGATCTTTCCAAGATAAGTCCCGAGTAAATGAAACCCCAAGCATGTTCAGGGAAGATGCAGGATTAAGCTAAATATTATTAAACATTAGTGGGTATACCTGTGGAAGATTTTGACGGGTTGATAGGTGTAAAGACTGAGTCTTAGATGCATTAAAAACAACTAGATTATTTTTACCCTAGTCAGAGATACGAGCCAAGTCAGACATTAGATGTGCCATAGCCTCATCCCTTGCCTGTTGAAGTGACTGCTGAGATGGGCGTTGCGGGAACCGAATGGAAAGGTGAAGGCTGGAGTCATCAGCGTATGAGTGGATAGGGTTAGATGTACAGCTTAGAAGGTCATTGATGAATAAAAGGAAGAGAATTGGTGATAGGACAGAGCCCTGAGGAACACCACTGTTGATAGATCTAGGAGAAGAACCATGGCCGTCTACAACAGCGGCTATAGAACTACCAGAAAGGAAGCTAGCGATGAAGGCACAGATAGAAGGATAGAAACCGTAAGAGGGCAGTTTGGAAATTAAAGATTTATGCCAGACTCGATCGAAAGCATTAGAGATGTCAAGTGCAATGGCAAAGCTTTCGCCAAAGTCCCGGAAGGAGGATGACGAGGAGTCTGAAAGGTAGGTGAGAAGATCGCCAATGGAGCATCCCTGACGGAACTCATATTGACGATCTGAAAGAAGGTTGTGACAGGAAAGATGCCTTAAAATTTTTATATTGAGAATTGACTCGAAAACTTTTGAAATACAGGACGTTAAAGCAATTGGACGGTAGTTGGAGGGTTGGGAATCGTCACCCTTCTTTGGGACTGGCTAAATGAGAGCAAACTTCCTGCAAGAAGGAAAGGTACTAGTTGACAGACAAAGGCGAAAGAGTTTGCCTAGGCAGGGTGTAAGCACAGAAACACAGTTCTTGAGAACAACAGGAGGGACTCCATCAGGCCCATATGCCTTATTAGTATTGAGGCCAGTGATGGCAGAAAATACATCAGGTGAAGAAATTTTGATGTCAGCCATGAGGAAGTCATAGGGGAGAAGTGATGGAGGAACAGCACCAGAATCGTCTAAGGTGGAACTGGAGGAGAAAGTCTGTGCAAAGAGATCTGCTTTATCAGTAGAAGAAATAGCTACAGAACCATCAGAGTAGAAAAGAGGAGGGAAGGATGGTGAGGTAACGTTGTTAGAAAGGTTTTTGGCAAGGTGCCAGAAGGAGCGGGAAGAATTCGAGTTCGAGAGTTGAGAGCATTTAGTACGGATGAAATTATTTTTAGCAGAGCGAAGAACAGACTTAGCACGACTCCGGGCAGAAATGTAAAGATGATGTGATTCAGGGATGGGTTGGCTCCAGTAGCTTTTGTAGGCCCTCTCCTTGTTGCGGACAGCATTAGAACAAGCGTGATTAAACCAAGGCTTTCTTGAGTTAGACAAAGGATACGATAAAGGAATGTATGCTTCCATGCCCGAGAGAATAACCTCTGTAATACTCAAGGCACACTCAGATGGCTTCCGGCCATGGAAGCAATAATCATTCCAGGGAAAATCAAAGAAGTACTGCCTGAGGGCCTCCCAATCCGCGGCTCCAAAATGCCATAGACGATGTTTCCCTGAAGGGTGCACAGGCTGTACCGGAGTGATAGGACAGGTTAAGGTGATAAGGTTGTGATCGGAGGAGCCCAACGG